>NC_134268.1:195372687-195562687 GCF_031893055.1 Leptodactylus fuscus
CCTTTACATTTTCTCATCCACTTACAGTGCTCCTCGAGAGAATCATACTTTCTTGGACAAGCCAAGTCTGCATTTGCATCTTCTTTAACCAGACTTCATTGTTAAAAGCAAGACATGAAATCACAATTGCAGGAAGAACCAAACCAAGAACTATACTTCGGAGTAAACCGGGATGTCTAAATATAAGGGGAACGCTAGATGTGTTGTAAACTCCAAGACTGCAGATCAAGAGGCTCCAAGAAGATTGTGCTTGGCTAAATTATGTAGGTAATGCCTTTAGTGTCTGTTGTAGGGGCTCAGAGCAATCTGTCAGCTGTATCGCACTGTAAAATATCATCCAATCCATAGAGCAGAACTCAGGAAGGGCTCCGGAGGGATCACTGTGCCAGCCTTTCCAGATGCAAGAGATATATTAGAAAGCAGCTCCATAAAGATGGGGAGATGGAACAAGATGAGACTGAAACAAAATTACTAGGAGCCAAATGGCCAATGAAACTGTTCACTTTTATCAATCTGTATTCTGTCACCACTGATTTATGCCGCAGTAGCTGTGAATCGGAAGAAAACTTTATCATAAATGACAATGGTGTAAAAAAATGATGATAAAGAATCGCCATATGTAACATATATGCTAAGTGCTCATGTGTCGTAACTCACTGTAAATACTGTGCATTGAGGTCCTCGAAGATTGTTGTCCTTACGAAGACTTACAATTGGCAACATAAGGTCAAAGACTAGAAGTGCACTTCAGGAAAAGACTAGAGTAACCTGTACACTTTAGATGTATTTAGGCCAAACCAGCGGATTTTGACAGGTCCGGAGGCCAAGATGACTATCATGGTGGTACCATGCGGAGAGGTTTGTGATGTGAAGCCCCTTTAAGTTTTCGATTTTGGGTGCACATATTTGTTAATGTTAGGATTCCATTTAAAAAGTATGTTCACCTTATATTATAGTCCTTTATAAACCACTGCCCTCCACAAAGACTCTCAGAGGATACTTATGGATAGTGTATCTCTTGGTGAGAGAGGGTTGACTGGTAGACATGCCTCTACAATGCAACCAAAAACATTTTGCCCAGTTTGACAGCAGGTGAATCACTAGACTGAGAACAACAGAATGATCACTTTGACAAAATGCTCGCCATGTACACTGTTCTATTGGGAGGTGTTGGAAACATGAGGGCATGTCTTGTCATTGATAGACATCACCTCCTTCATTTGTAGTGGTGTCGGGAAGGAGTAGGATGGACTGCTATAGATTGGAACAATATCGTTTTTAGTTAAATATCTAGGTTCTTTTGGGAGCTGGTCAGATCTGAGTCTCCACAATTCCATGGCCTGCCCAATCAGGCATTTATGGGACCAGTTGGGACGCCATCTTTGGCAACCTACAGTATCCATTGTCTACTGGACCAGTTGAAACATCTGTGGGCAAATATGCAGCACAATACCAGTGTGTCTCCTTGTCCAAAAATATCTGCTCTTGTATTCAGGGTAAAGGCTGCCCAAGAAGGCACTAGAACATTCTTTAATTGTACAGTCTTCTCCAATAAACTTATTTTATTCTAATATTGTCATCACTTACATGTATCAACATTATATTCACACTCAGAAAGTGTTATTTGATGC
Organism: Leptodactylus fuscus; assembly: GCF_031893055.1. NCBI lineage: Eukaryota > Metazoa > Chordata > Amphibia > Anura > Leptodactylidae > Leptodactylus > Leptodactylus fuscus. The sequence goes on from NC_134268.1 coordinate 195,374,319, forward strand.
CAACAAGTCCTTCTAGGTGTGTTATAGAAGTGTAGTGTAAAGGATGATGTCTTATCCATTCCTTATAATTGGAATTATTACTACGTCTTGTATTCCAAATCCCCATTTGAGAGCAGAACTTGTATATTATCCTGTAAACTCCGTCTTATATTGGCAGATGAATATTTTGTTCCAGTTCTTTAAATGTGATGACATATAGGATTTGGCATGTGACAACAAACCTGTCAAACTCAGCTCCTGCCAGGCTCCTTTTCAGAATCAGTACCTCCTAGGGCCACAGAACAACTACATCAGCAACCAGGAGTCTAAAATAATAATGTCTCTAAAATTAGAAACAGAATAGAAGAGAAACTTTATGTAGAACATACAGTAGCGATAGAGAGGACGGTACGGGAATAGGAATTGTGCAATTAGGAGAAAATAAGGACAAATTAACATTTTGTATCAGATCAGCCAATATCAGCATATCAAATGTGAAAACCTGCTAATGTGTACAGTACATATCCAGGGCATTGGTGAACAGCCGAAACAGCAATTCCTTCATTTACACTTCCTATAGGAATCACTTATTTTATAGGTCACGGATACAGTAAGCCACAGGCGTCAAGGAGAGGAGACCATGCTTAAGGATAGGCTCGCAAGTTTAAGAGGGCTTATAGTATTATGTACAGTAGCAAGTGCAGTGTCTTGTTGTGAACAATACAAAAGTGGTAGGAAGTATTTGCCTATGTATATACATCAGGGAGAGTGTGTGTCTCCCTGATGTGTACGATTACCCCCTGACTCTGGTCTATAGTCTCTCACTCTGCCAAATCAGTATCCCTGCGCTATGCTGAGGAGGCCCAATAGGCCGAAACAGTGCTGTCCATAGCTGGGAATCTGTTCCTTTTGGAATAGAAATACTAATTTGGCAATTAAATCCGCATCATGATCGTAGACTTTTTAACTGAGTCATGCATGATGTTAAGGATGCTGCCCTCTAGAGGGCGGCGTACAGAGTGCACTGTTCTCCTAATTACATCCTGGAGAATAGATTTGCATATTTTTTACCCTATGTATATAGTAATAATACAACTGTGTATGTTGAATATACATAGTGAACTATGGGAGTTGGGAACTGAGCTGATGGTACAAACCAAGACTTAGAAAAGAAGGAGGAGGAGGAGGAGGAGGAGGAGGAGGAGGAGGCGGCAATTCGTCTCTTCCTTCTTTAGTTAGGAAGAAGTGAATTAGAGCTTTACAGCTAAGAAAGAGTGTGGAAAAGTGAGGTGACTGAGCCAGAACCCTGGTTAAATTCGGCCAGTCTAATTCATGGACAAAGTGTTGATGTAGAGTCAGGAGATGGGAGTTATCCCTGCTCATTTGGATATTGCGTGTATGAGATCTGTGAGGGTAAAACAGACAGGTTAGACTGGACGACTTTTTTTTTTTTTTTTTTGATCTGCACCCCAAAGCCCAGGAATTAGAGACATTTTGTAGTTTTGGTGGATTCAGCACACTGCAAGGCTGAGGCTCCACGTTACTGAAACGCAGCTTTTTTTGTTGCGTTTTTTTTTTTTAGCCAAAACCAAGAATGGCTACAAAAGGAATAGAAAAATATATAGAAGCTTTTGTACTTCTACCTCCTGCTCAATCCATTCATGACTTTGGCTCAAAAAACCGCAACACAATGAGCTAAGTTTCCGCCAACGTGGGGCATCAGCCTTATAGAGGAATACTGCCCCAGCAGTGACAAATTACATATCACAAACATTTACAGCACCCCTTTAAGGCATTGGGACTCAAAGCAGGGAGAATTGTAGAGTAGGGGAGTTAGTGACTCAGCCCCAACACCCAAAGGATCAGTTGTTTGTATATTTATTGCATGTTGGACTAAACCGGAGTACCCAGAGGAAAGCCATGCAAACACGGGGCAAACATACAAACTCCATGTAGATGTTGTCCAGTGCTAACAACTGAGCAATCCTGCAGTTCAACATTTGCCCAACAAGGAAGACACCGACTATCATCTAAAAGCTCAGCTCCAGGCCTGCTGGAAAACTCCTAACTTCCATACCTGGAGTATCTGAACCTGTTTAGCTATACCATGTTCCTTTACATATTGTAGTTTCTATGTTTTGTAAACCCTGTCTCCTGCTTCTCATTCCTTACCATCTCAGGCACTCCAACCACCATCAGGCTGAGAGAGACTAACTACTAGTAGGACAGGCCCTGGAGAAACACTACTACCAGCATCAGACACTCTGCAGGCTGCCTCAGTACAACATCTGGAGGATCTGGTCAGGATCCTTGCCTTCTATGCACCCTCTTGGCCTTCCTCCCGATAGGATGGTGCAGTATGATGGTGTTCAACATTATTTATATAATATGGATCCTATAATGCAAAATGAGTGAGTATACAGAAATAGCCTAGGTATGCAAGATAAAAAGAAGTGCTTACCCCTCATTAAGACTAAAATCAATAGGGCTTTAGTGGGGATTTTTTTTTTTTTTTTTTTTTTTAATGTAGATTGTGAGCCCCATATACCACAATTTTTTTCACTCCTATCAGTATATCTTTGTAGTATGGGAGGAAATCCACGCAAAAACAGGGAGAACATACAAACTCCTTGCAGATGTTGTTCCTGGTAGGATTCGAACCCAGGACTCCAGTGCTGCAAGGCTGTAGTGCTAACCACTGAGTCACCGTGTTGCCCCAAGTTTGAGATGGATTTTGTTGTATAAATGTGAACACGTCCTTAGGGTTCTGGTGTGATCTAAGCACGTAAAGTAGACCACAGGGCCTCAAAACTCTGCATTTCATATCTGCTTAATAAAAACCCCACAACATATAATTTTAAGGGTTTTTTAATTTATGGGGGGAAAAAAATAAAAAAATTAAAAAAAAAAATCGATGTCTTTGTGTTGTTCCTGACCACAAAGCATCATTAGACGTGTGTGATTTTGTGCCTGTGAGAGGTTCTGTAAAAATATCCTCATTCCTCCCCTCACAAAGGCCTGACAGTCCTGCACCTCTGTACTGCCATTGTTCCATATGCATAATCCATATTGATTCGGAATGAGTGGGGAGGAACTGTGTGTCAGGTAGTTATTATAGTCTAACAGTACTGACACAGCGGTCTATTCCAGCCATGGCATTCTGCCTGTTCGCTTTAACTCTCTGAACTCAAATGGGCACAAATGTTCTTTTTTAAAATGTTGCATATTTGTTGGCTGAAAATTGCGGAATTGAAACCAGTGCCAAAATACGAGCTGTTACCTACATTTACAAGGATAGAGACCATGAAGGAATAGGCTTCTTAACCAGCTGCTACAAATTTCCAAAAAAAACAAAGCTCCAAAAAAAGCCCAGAAACAACAACAACAAAAAAAATTAAAAGAAAACTAGTTAGTTTAGATCCAAGCAACTTCCTTGTTTTTGGTCTTGTTCCAATGCACACAGAAATTTTCAGCTTTACTGTAATCACTTTTCAGGCTGCACAATAAACCCAAATGTTATGATCATATATACTGACGCCATGGCCCCGACCCACTGAATCTACTGCCAAATCCAGTTGTTTCTCAAAATGATATTAGTTATCCAAGTGTTAGCATAATAAAGTGACTGCAACATCTGAAAACATCATCGGAATCCCTAGACTGGAGATGACAAATTGAAGTCTATGGAAGAGTGGGCAAGCTCTGTGACCTGTGCTGACATTAGGGGTAGGAGGCAAGCTGTGAATGGTGGATTCTGTCTTATCCATATATAGGTGGTACATTTCATTGTAATCCTGACAGCGATAATAAGAGTGAGAAGTAATCTCTACAGAACAGGAAAAGTCAGATTATTGTGAGATTTAGAGCTCAGTGTGTAAACTGCAAGATTTCAGGATTTGTTTTTAAATATACACTATATCCTACTAATACTATAACTGTGAAAGTCTGTGGTTTTGTGTGTTTGGATATTTGTTACTCAATCACGCAGAAATGGCAGAACAGATTTGAATGAAATTTGGCACATAGATAGTTTGTAACCTCGATTAACACATAGGCTACTGTTATGAATTTATGTTCATATACTATATTACACTGCTCTTACTTCCAGGACTATCAGCTAATTGCAGGTTGCTGATAAAGCCTGGTCTGTTTTCTCTCTATGTAAACACACAGATAACACTGAGTCCATTGTGTACAAGCATTTGCATATTATCAGATCTGCCCCAGTGCTGAGACACTGACATAGGAAAACCCTTTTAAACCAAATTGGCAGTTTGCCAATTTTAAACATGGCGGGAAAAAGAAAATCTAATTTGTGGCAAATCTCTAAAATGACAGCTATGAAGGTAGTCAGAAGTCACAGAGTTCTCAAGCGGAGCTCAGGAGGATTGAGCAAGCTAGGCATCAAGCGGCCCTTAGAGTAGCCGAAACGCTGAAGCAGGTGGATCATAGATGCCAACAACACACTCATTATGTGGTGTCCCAGCGAGCTGCTGAAATGCCGTAACAATCACAGGCATGGTGTGAGGAACCAGTTCAGAGGCAGAGCAACTTGAGAGCAGCTGAAATGCCAGAGTAGACAGATCATTGACGCCAACAACACACTCATTATATGGCGTCCCAGCGAGCTCTTTAGATGCTGGAACAATCATAGGCACAGCGGAAGGAACAAGTTCAACAGCAGGACAGTTTGAGAACAGCCAAAACCCCGGAGCAGGCGAACCATCGACAGCAGCAAGTTGCTAAATATAGATGGATCATTGACGCCAACAACCCGCAGACAAAGTCGCAGGCAGATGCTAGTAAAAATCAAACGTGACATCACGGGCAGAGGCTAGTATTGCATGTGTCGTATGTATATATATATATATATATATATATACACACACACACACACACACACACACACACACACAAACAATACTAGCCTCTGCCCGTGATGTCATCTGTGGGTTGTTGGCATCGATGATCTGTCTATATTCAGCAAATTGCTGCCGTAGATGATTTGCCTTCTCCGGCATTTCGGCAGCTCTCGAGCTGTCCTGCTGCTGAACTCATGCTCGCGCTGTGCCCGCGATTGTTCCAGTATCACAGCAGCTCACTTGGACGTCATGTAATGAGCGTGTTGTTGGTGTTGATGATCACCCTCAGCTGCGCTTGAGGAGAGCTCTGTGACTTCTGGCTTCCTTCATAGCTGTCGTTGTTTGCGACAAATTAGATTTTCTTTTTCCAGGCATGTTGAAAATTGACAAACTGCCAATTTGGATTGAAGGTGTTTGCCCTTGTCAGTTTGTCTGCAGTGCCTGGACCAGATCAGATAATATGCAAATGCATGAACACTGAGGGTTAGCATGTGTTTACACAGAGAGATAACAGCCCTGGCTTTCTCAGAAGCTGAGATAAGAGAAGTGTAATATAGTATGTGAACATAAATTCATAACAGTCGTGAAGCCATGTCATTTACCGGGATAAAAAGTTTTAATCGAGGTTACAATCTATCTATGTGCCAAATTTCATTGAAATCCGTTCAGCCGTTTTTACGTGATTGAGGAACAAAACACACAAACTTTCACATTTATAATATTAATAAAGTATTAACACTTCTATTTTTGAAAGTTCTTTTACTGTGCAGCAACTTTTCCCAAACCAGCCTAAAAGTTTCGCACATTATTGTAAATAGATAAATGGAGATTAGATTAAAAAACAAAACAAAAAAAAAAACAGCAAAAAGACCTCTTAAAGGGGTTGTCCAGAATATTTTTTATGGCCTATCCTCACACATAAGATGTTAGGACGGGCTGGGGCCTCCACTGTGCTGTGGAGGCGCCCGACCCGATCCTTGTCCAGCGCCGGAATCACTGCTGGTTCAGTGCTGGGGTTGGCTGCAGGCCTCCACTTGAGTGTGTGGAAGTTCCAGTTTCCCCCTAGTGCTGGGATCGGCACTTCCGGGGTCAGGGGGTGGTCAGCGGCGGGCCTGAGGCTATTTAGGCTGGTTACTCGTTTACCAACGGCATCAGCTCCCCTAGCGATGAACCCTCCTGTTTTCCTTACTTGCTCCCTGTCACCTGTCTCCTGTCCTTGAACTTGTATTCCCTTGATGTGTTGACCTGGCTTGCTTATCAGACCTCTCCTCCATGATCCTGATTTGGCACCTTCCTGACCTCCTGTGTATGACCTTTGGATTCCAGCTGACCTCCCTCTTGGATACTGTTTTTGGCCACTCCGTTTACCTCCAGTGTATGACCTGGCTTCCCTGACTATGCTTCTGCCTCTGCCTTCTGCTACCACGTGACCTCCAGTTATTGACTCGTCTTGTCTGACCATGTATTTGCTTCTTGGGTATCTGCACGACTCCCCTGGATTACCCTCCTGCACTCCAGTCCATCCTGCTCTCTTAGACTTCACTCTCAGGTTAGGGTCTGGGTTCCTCTGAGTCCTCTTACTTGGGGTTCGCTGGGTCTGTGTCGCTCTCTGGGTAGTTGCGGATCTGGGCCTTGGACTTTTACCAAGTGCAACTCCACCATCAGGAGCTCTGGTGAAGAACTCCGGGGCCTGGTTCCCCTCCGGTTGGGAGAGTGTAACACACCCAGGACTGTTTTTGCCTCAGCACTTGGGGATTCTGGTTGCCTGGAACTTACTGAGTTATTTGTTGCATCAGATTCCTAACAAAAGATTTATAGTCGTGGTCACCTCCGATGGGTTGGGATGACTTCTTGGGCCTCCTCAGGGAAAATAAAAAAATAGAAACCTCTGTGCTATACAATATCTGACAAAACCTACACAGTATTTCTGAGATCCACTCTCGGTATCTTCTCTTTACATTAGTAATCATCTTCTCCTATAGACATAGAAATATCTGTGCAGACGTTTTCCAGCAAACACTGAAAATATATTATTTCACCCATCAATATTTGCGCGCGCCATAGTTCAATTTCATGCGATGGCAGAAAGCCGCACATTTACTCGCTATCTTGTCACCCTATCAAACAAGCCATATATCTAAATAAAGAGTTTGTGACAAGCGTAGATCACCAGAATGAAAGTCATTATCGTGACCTGATAGAAAATGGGAGTTTCTAAAGTCGTGTATTTATTAGTTCTATCTGGGAGATATTAATATCTGGCTGGCAGTTTATCACACGGTGATGTATGAGTTTCTTCAGATTGAAGGCCTGGCGTGCGATGTACGCGCCAGATACAGTCGCGGTGACTTCCTGAAACCATGTGTGTGAATAGAATGATACAAGATTTCCATTTCCATGGGGCTGACTCTCTGTCAAATACTGATGCTAACAGCGGGAGATGGGACTGATCTTATTGGCATAAAACTTTATGAATATTAGATCTCTATAGCGGGTATAGGAAACCATTGTTAGAAAGACGTGCGCTAATAGAAAGGTGTATGAACAAGAAAAAAAATGCTTTACAATGAGGTCACATGTTACTGAAAAGCAGGATCTCCAATTCATGATAAAAAAAACTCTATAAGGCTAAGGCCCCACGTTGCGGAAACACAGCTTACAGCTTCTTTTGTTGCAGATTTTATTCCGCTTTTTTGAGCCAAAACCAGGAGTGGATTGAGCAGAAGGGAGAAGTATAAGAACTTCCTATATATTTCCCATTCCTTTTGTAGGCATTCTTGGCTTTGGCTCAAAAAACCTAAGGAAAACCATTGGAAATTCTGCAGCAAAAAAGCGCTGTGGGAAAAACTGCGGTGGCAACAAATCATGGTTCTTCCTGCAGCGCTGTAGACAGAAAAATCGCAGAGTTTTCCTCCGTGGACTTTCTGTTACAATTATACCTATGGGAAACCACTGACGAATGCTGCGATTTCCAAAAACGCAACAGTTTTAGAAATTGCGGCATGTCCGCACAGAGGTTTTTACCACAAAGTGGGCATGGGGTTTGCAAGAATCCTTATCCCTTACTGTAAAATGCCACGATTTTTCTCACGCCACTTCCGACCTGTGGGGCCTCGGCATAAGTTTTATTTATTTAAAACCAGAAAACCCCTTCAGGCTGAGCCCTACGTTGCGAATGCGCAGCGTTTTGGCCGCGGTGGAAACATTGCATCAAAAAAATGTTGCATATTACAGTATCTGTAAAGTCAATGGGATTCTGATTAATCCCATCCGCACACTCACAGCATGTCAATTAGATATAAGGAAAAGATGGTGTTTTCTGTAGAAGTATAATAGAAGTAGAAAGTCCACGGAAGAAAATTCTGTGGCCTTACTGTGAAAAACGCCGCCTTTTCAGCTGCAGCTCTCTACGTGGGGCTTTAGTCTTAGGTCTTACGTTGCAGAAACACAGCTTTTCTTTCTTGCAGATTTTGCTGCAGTTTTTTGAGACAAAGACGGGAATGGATTGAGCAGAAGGGAGAAGTATAAGAGTTTCCTATAGATTTCCCATTCCTTCTGTAGCCGCTCTTGCCTTTGGCTCAAATAAACGCAGCAAAATCAACAACAAAAAAAAGCTGCGTTTCCGCAACGTGGGGCCTCTGATTTTAAGATCAGTCAATTGATATTACGATCTTAATATAATAATATGTTAAAGAATGAATTGCATCAAGCCTATAGACAGCTCTAAAGTATGAGAAAATAATAATAAAAGTAAGAGTAAAAAAATAAATAAAATAATAATAATAATAAAAGAAAAAAAAAAAAAAAAATATATATATATATATATATATATATAAAATTTATTTTTAGGAAAAATAAAACTACATCAGTTTTTTCTACACTTGCCAAACTGCTACCAATACACACACACAGCATGAGTAGGGCAGCCTCGCTAGGATTTATGCTGTGTTTCTTTATATAATAATGGTTGACATTTCAGAATAGACCGGTTTGCTTTAATCTAGCTGGACTGGCTTAGCTACGAGGCTGGAGTGTTTTGCTACTGGCGTCTCAAGTACACTGCATACGTGAATTCAGAATGACAGCTTCCTACCGAAAGCGCTAGGTGACCACATTCCCTTCCTATAAAATGCATATGTGAACTAAATTTTAGAAGGCAGTGCTACCAGCATAGAAGGATCTCTCTGTAGTCTGTATGTGTCTGCTATTTTACAGAAACTCTTCACTATATACTCTGGAATGTAACCACATAAGAGTCATGGTATACAGGACCAGAGCCGAGGTAAAGGTTACTTTCATGATTCTAGAACTCTCCACAGTAAGGAGCTAAATGGGTTAAATGAGAATACAAAGATATTTCAAAAAATGCTCCAGTTTACCAATATACAGTACATTCTGCTCCCCCATTGCACCAATTCTGAAGCTTTTCTAGTACTGCTGGGTGGCCAGAAGTTTTCTAGTTTGGCTACCCTGACGAAGCCAACATTCTGGATCATTTTAATAACCCTGCTCTACTCCTTTTGCTTGTCCTCGGAGTAAATCAGAGTCAGTCACGAGTCAGAGTTTCATCAGAAGAGCCGAATTAGGAGACTTCTGAATCCCAGGCAGTGCCAGAAAATCCTGAATATCATCAAAAGAGGGGAGCAGCCCGTACATTGGTAAGGAGGACCCTCTATTGTAGTGAATACACTGCAAGTAATTTATATTACCCATATACTCCGCTCAGGTAGGTGATGTCATGTGCCCTATGATGGGCCGACTAGAGGTTACATAGGAGTAAAAGTATGGTTCATACCAAATTTGTTCAACCTGTAACAAATCTTGGAACCGAGCCACTTGAACCCGAAACAATTGAATCCTGAGAGGGTCGCGTATCTCTAGCTTTGCCCCATCTAATAAACTTCTCAATAAGATGCTATGTCTTATAGACAATCTATTACATTGTCCATGTATCAAAGAAAATACATAGATGTTTAAAACTGAAACAATCAACAGAGTTCAATATGTAAGTAAAGACCTACATGTAACCCTTTAATTATGCCATCTTAATATTACATATTATGGAACTAGTTACTGAAGCTCCAGAAGGGATATAGCTATAGATGGCGCACTGGTAGCAGCTCCTCTGGGCCTGGAACCCCTAAAGTATACCACTACTCTAAATGGCACATGGGAGCTAAGGGCACCATTACACATTATGCATAGAGGCCTAGGAGCTTCAAGTTACACCTCTGTGGACATCCCTTTTGTGCCACCATAACAACCCTGAACTATCAAGGAATGAACTCCACAAGATCTCTGAAAGTGTCCTTCTGTATTTGAACATTGGCAGCAGATCTCTTAATTCCTACCCTGGGACCTTCAATTCTCAGGCTTGTTTTTCTGGCACATCCCACAGAAGCCCAATTGGATTTAGATCTAAGTAATTTGTAGGTCAAATAAACAACTTCACATCTTTATCATGTTCCTCAAATCATTCCTGAACACTTTTTGTAGTGTAAAAAGACAATATATACTGTTGAAAGAAGCCATTGCCATTAGGGTATACAGAGGCCAAGAAGCAATGTACTTGATCCATACATAAATGCCAGGACTCAAGGTTTCTCGGCAGAACATTGCCCAAAGCCTCCACCAACTTGCCTTCTTCTCAAAGTGCATCCTGATGCCAACTCTTCCTCAGGTAAGCGAAACACATACATGCCATCCACATGACCACATGGACAGAGTCATCATGGCCATTCTGGCTGCTCTGTGGTTATGCAGACTCTTATTTTTTTTATTCTTGACACTAGCTGTTCTAGCTTGTGGTTACTTTGTGGCTATGTAGCTCTTTATGCTTCACCTGCTGTCTGATATATCCCCCACCTTAACCGGTGTCAGAGCCACAAAATAATAAAGGTTGTTTAAAATTACCTGAAAAGGAAAGCAGTATGAACTCAACAAAGCAAGAGCCATTTCAGTGCTGCTAGTTGACCATGCTCAAGCCCAAGCGCCATGTCCTTCTCAACTGGCTGATCTTCTGGCGTGATGGACCTCAACTATCCATTACTGATGGAATATCATAGTCTTATAAATGCACTTTGACCCGTATTCCAACAATAAATACCATATATACTCGAGTATAAGCCGACCCGAGTATAAGCCGACCCCCTAATTTTACCACAAAAAACTGGAAACACTTATTGACTCGAGTATAAGCCTAGGGGGGGAAATGTAGCAGCTACTGGAAATTTTATTTTATTTTTTGCTTGACTCGAGTATAAGCCTAGGGGGGAAATGTAGCAGCTACTGGAAATTATTATTATTTTTTTTTTTTGCTTAACTCGAGTATAAGCCGAGGGGGGCTTTTTCATCACAATAACTGTGCTTAAAAATTCGGCTTATACTCGAGTATATACGGTATACTGAATATATGAAATAAATGACAGTACAACCAAGTCGTGGAATTTGACATATATGGGTTCAGGAAGATTTCTCTACTGACAATGGAACTTTTTGAGGAATTGTCATTTACTAATTAAATTTTACCAATTAACGCTTTAAATGTAGATTAACCGAAGACAAAGCCCATTGTAGATTCCAAGGCAGACCTCAGTGGCTCCATACCGTCACACCTTTCGACCTCTTGGATTGGAAATAATCTTTAGGTAATGGATTGCGCAGAGGGTCATTGTAACATGAACACCACCACATATAAATCAATGTCTTGTGGGGTTTTCTTCTCCAGTCCAATAGAAAGAGGGTCATTTATCAAATTGATATAAAGGAGAATGAAGTAATTCTTTTATTATTACTCTATGGAAAGTGAGAAATGGCGTTTCTAGTAACATACTCCTATTTTATTTGTCTTCTCTTCCATTAAATTCATCGTATAATATTACCGATATAAACATTAATTAAGTCCACGACGTGATTAACTAGGAACACGTGGCTAGAATATGTACTATGCCACATGTAGGGTCAAGTGTTAAAGAATTAGATTATAAAATTATACAGTCAGGCACTTCATTTGGTAAAAACTTTACTTTTATTGAAAAACCATTAAAAAAAAAAATCACGGCAGAAACTTCCACCTGTAATGGACTCATCACCATTATGTGCGTTTCGGAAATAAATGGTCCTTTACCAATTGCAATGTTTCCATTACGTGTTGAATAGAGATGAGCGAACAGTAAAATGTTCGAGGTTCGATATTCATTTCGAATAGCCCCTCAATATTCAACTACTCGAATCGAATATCGAACCCTATTATAGTCTATGGGGGGGAAATTCTCGTTTCAGGGGGAGCAACGTTCGATCAAATTATACTTACCAAGTCCACGAGTGAGGGTCGGGCTGGATCCTCCGTGCAGTCTTCTCCTTGCAGCGTCCCCGCGGTGTCTTCCCAGGCCCGATGCCTGGCAGAGTGAATGAAGAGCCGGAAGACGCCGCAGGGAAGCTGCATGGAGAAGACTTCTAAAGGTAGGAGAAGAACCAGCATTGATTGGCCGACTGTATAGCATTCGGCCAATCAATGCTGGTTCTGCATCAAACTTTTACATTCGAACAGTGAGTGGTACTCGATCGAGTACGAGTATTTCTAATACTGTAGTATTCGATCGAATGCCTACTCGATCGAGTACTACTCGCTCATCTCTAGTGTTGAAGCTATTATTTTGGTTTTGCAAATAGTTTTTGCAAGACTGGCAAGAGAAACCATATGATCCCAAATGGGACTAACCACTCCAATGGAACTTAGAACATAGGAATTTGATGCTGAATTTCGCCTGAAATCTGCTTCTGCTTCATTTCAATGGGAGATAGTAGCTGATTTCTTTCAGCTAGCGGTAAAAATAAGTAATCTCCTGGTTCTTCAGGTGGATTCCACTTGAGAACTTCCATTGAAATGAATGGGAGACAGAAAATCCACATTTCCATCAGTGCAGAATTTGACATGGATGTGGAATCTGATACAGAATTTGTCATAATCCGCTCGCGGAATTTGGTATCTGGCCCTTCTAATAAAGACAAATCAGGAAAAAGAGAGCACCACTCTTTTCCAAATTCCTCTTCAAATTCAGCTTCAAAATCTGTATTCATTTTTTTTTCAAGCAGAAAAAATTTGCTTAAAATTCCTGAAGCAGAAATTTTTTACTTGAGAAATTCAGAATAAAATTTCTACGTGTGAACACCCCCTAACCCCAAAAAAGAAGAATTCACGTGAATGAGGATAAACTTGATGATGTTTTCAATTTTTACAATACAATATGGCTTGTATTGTACAAAACCTCTCACAATCTAGAAAATCAAGGGGACACTTTGCAAAGCACCTCTACTCTTTTTCATTTTTGGCACCCAACAAAACACTTTCCATGCCTGGTACCAAATATTTCCTTGGGTTTTGTCTGGTAATGCAGTTTAGCTCCAGTGAAGTAAATAGGGCTGAGATGCAGTACCAAACATAGTCTGTGAACAAGTGTGGCACTGTTTTTGGGAGAAATTAGCCCATTCCCATTGAATGTTTTTCCCAGAAAAACCCTCAAGTGGGCTTGTCTCATCAAGGAAAAACATACACATAATATGTAGTGACATAATTCATAGGCTAGGCTCCCTGGAATCTTCTAACGTCAGCTGTTGTTACTGGGAAAGGTTTTGTTAGACCTACAATTTCTATAAAAAAATAAAATAAAAAAAAAGGTAATCTGTAATACATTCCCAGGTCAAGTTGACCAGGGGGAGCCACCATTATTGTGACCACAGCAGATAAAAATACACTAAGTTGATGGTTGAACAACCGTTGAATGAACAATTCCTAAGTGAAGGACTGTTCCCCAGTTGCAGCCATACACACTTTAGTCCATATTGATGGTAACAGTCATCTACATTTTCCATACATGTTCAAAATTGAAGGGCGAAAGACAAAATATTTTTTTCTAGAAAATTCTAGTTCTGGAAATGTTCTTTCAAGGAAGCTTTGCATCTAGATGGTCAACTCTTGAACTTTAAAGAACCAAACATGGCTGCCTTCGTTCCAGATGATGGAAGTTGTCATTAATTTGTTTTGGTTCAAATTGTTAATTCTAATAAACTTTAGACTAATGTTTATGGCCATCTTTAGTCAATGTCTCTGTTCTGGTTTATACTGGCAACCCCGAGCAGGGAACCTTCTCTATCTATCGACCTATCATGGGACAGACGTTTTCATTTTGCGCCAAATTGTCCCCTTTGACCAATTTTAGACGTAATGTGTATGGCCACCTTTAGTCCATGGGTCTACCTTCTGTCTTACCCAGGTAACCCTCCCTGTCTATATGGTGGAAAAGACTTGAATCCAGATTCAGAACAGGGGTAACGGTATGTTGAATGACAGTAGAACTTATTCCTTATGTACACAACCCTATGGAAGATCGATATCCCAATTCCCTAAAACAAAATCCGCCATGTGTCTCAAAAATATTCATCGCATCCTGTTTATCTGTTTTCGTCATTTCTGCAAAAAAAAAAAAAAAAACACAAAAAAATACTCAGTCCAACATATGGTGTCACTGAACTATACAGCTGGCCATATGGTACACCATATGATTTTGTTTACTCTCTTTAACATAGGTACAAAATCACTTCCTACTATTAACACACCACTTTTTAAAAAAAAACTTAGGACTAGGAAGCGTAGCTTTGCCAACTTCATCCCTCCCTTGGTTATGGGAATCTGTGTCCATTCCTCTATTGGAATTACTGGGACACTGGGTATAATATGGCAGGCGACTATAAATATATAGGGTTCGGAGAAACAGAAAAAATCTTCATCTGTATAATGTAAGAAATACAGAAAATCACAGTTTAGGTTTCACGTGGAGAATTCGTCTCTTCTCAGTCAAGCCTGACCCGGGTTCCTTGAAAAGCATTTCTGTGATTTGTTCAGGTCACAAGTGGGATGGAAATGAGTCTGAATCCAGCTTCTTCACACATCCGGATTTAATAGACTTTTTTTCCACTGATAAAAGACCACTAATGAGTTCATTTTCAAGCTATCAAATTGGCTATAATAGCTAGTTCCACTGATGATTGCACAGGGACCTGCTGGTCACAGTGGGTATTGTCTTTCTCTGGTGTTAACTCTTTTGTTCCCTTTGGTTCAAGTGTCGGTGAATGACATACTCTGCTCATCATCTTCTATTCTTTCCGTTTGTTTTCTAGCCTAAAGTAGAAAACCCGAGAAGACGTCAGCCATGTCAGCTCTTCCATAATTCAAGTAACATGGCTAAACTATCAATGGTGACCTTTTAAAGCCCGAAGACGGGATAAAACAATGAAGGTCATCAATTGCAAATGAAGGGAACTCATTACAAAAATATAGAAACGGTTTCAGAGATAAGACCCAGTATGCGGAGTATGATAAATATTTGCAGAACTCGGTATATCCCCCTAGCCTTGCAGATAGATAGGTTACGGTCACCTAAATCAAATGGTGCTTTCCCTTGTGACTGCAAAAAAATAAAGTGTTTCCATTACTCCAAAGAGGTGGCAGCTATGTTTTTGTGTTTTTGTTCCTCCAAAGAGCTCATTGGCGTATTGACAAAATGACTATATCTTGACAATGGAAGGGGAAAAGACTTTGATTTGGGTGAGTGTGAAGGATACCGCTTTACTAAGCTGCTTGGCACAACTGGCGATCGCCCTTCTACCTTACTTTCCACGCACGTGTCTGGGCCTTATAGGATAATACGAAAGGAGCTTTTTAAATCTTATATATTTATTAACCCTGAATAGGTCGGAATTAGCAACAGAATATACAGTCCTATGAAAAAGTTTGGGCACCCCTATTAATCTTAATCATTTTTAGTTCTAAATATTTTGGTGTTTGCAACAGCCATTTCAGTTTGATATATCTAATAACTGATGGACACAGTAATATTTCAGGATTGAAATGAGGTTTATTGTACTAACAGAAAATGTGCAATATGCATTAAACCAAAATATGACCGGTGCAAAAGTATGGGCATCTCAACAGAAAAGTGACATTAATATTTAGTACATCCTCCTTTTGCAAAGATAACAGCCTCTAGTCGCTTCCTGTAGCTTTTAATCAGTTCCTGGATCCTGGATGAAGGTATTTTGGACCATTCCTCTTTACAAAACAATTCAAGTTCAGTTCAGTTTGATGGTCGCTGAGTATGGACAGCCCGCTCTCAAATGATCTGAAAACAAAGATTGTTCAACATAGTTGTTCAGGGGAAGGATACAAAAACTTGTCTCAGAGATTTAACCTGTCAGTTTCCACTGTGAGGAACATAGTAAGGAAATGGAAGACCACAGGGACAGTTCTTGTTAAGCCCAGAAGTGGCAGGCCAAGAAAAATATCAGAAAGGCAGAGAAGAAGAATGGTGAGAACAGTCAAGGACAATCCACAGACCACCTCCAAAGAGCTGCAGCATCATCTTGCTGCAGATGGTGTCACTGTGCATCGGTCAACTATACAGCGCACTTTGCACAAGGAGAAGCTGTATGGGAGAGTGATGAGAAAGAAGCCATTTCTGCAAGCACGCCACAAACAGAGTTGCCTGAAGTATGCAAAAGCACATTTGGACAAGCCAGCTTCATTTTGGAAGAAGGTCCTGTGGACTGATGATACAAAGATTGAGTTGTTTGGTCATACAAAAAGGCGTTATGCATGGCGTCCAAAAAAAACAGCATTCCAAGAAAAACACTTGCTACCCACTGTAAAATTTGGTGGAGGTTCCATCATGCTTTGGGGCTGTGTGGTCAATGCCGACACCGGGAATCTTGTTAAAGTTGAGGGTCACATGGATTCCACTCAGTATCAGCAGATTCTTGAGAATAACGTTCAAGAATCAGTGACGAAGTTGAAGTTACGCCGGGGATGGATATTTCAGCAACACAATGATCCAAAACACCGCTCCAAATCCTCAGGATTTCATGCAGAGGAACAATTACGATGTTCTGGAATGGCCATCCCAGTCCCCAGACCTGAACATCATTGAACATCTGTGGGATGATTTGAAGCGGGCTGTCCATGCTCGGCGACCATCAAACTTAACTGAACTTGAATTGTTCTGTAAAGAGGAATGGTCCAAAATACCTTCATCCAGGATCCAGGAACTGATTAAAAGCTACAGGAAGTGACTAGAGACTGTTATCTTTGCAAAAGGAGGATCTACTAAATATTAATGTCACTTTTCTGTTGAGGTGCCCATACTTTTGCACCGGTCAAATTTTGGTTTAATGCATATTGCACATTTTCTGTTAGTACAATAAACCTCATTTCAATCCTGAAATATTACTGTGTCCATCAGTTATTAGATATATCAAACTGAAATGGCTGTTGCAAACACCAAAATATTTAGAACTAAAAATGATTAAGATTAATAGGGGTGCCCAAACTTTTTCATAGGACTGTATATATATATATATATATATATATATATATATATATATATATATATATATATATATATATGGATATGCAAATACAGTTACAGTACAATACAGTACATAAGATAAAAGGGAATAAAAGATAGAAAGAAATACCAAATGAATATCCAAATCCGGAGCTGATTTGATGGGAGGCAGAGATCGCAGAGATCGCAGCAGGACGTGGAAAAAAGAAGTGTCCTGCTTGATCTTGCCGCCAATTCCATGGCTGATTCAAACTCCTCCATTCATCTGAGCCTAATCAGGAGCGGGATGCCACCACGGAAGGCTGATGCACTGCTAGACCACGGCAAAAATGCTGGCGGTGGAAAGTGAAGAGGAATTCCTGTTCATTTTCCGCCATGTGAATATACCCTAAAGATGTCAGCTGAAACAGGACCAGTATATACAAAATTACCCAAAGCAAATGGCTATAGTAATTCTGATGGTTATATTACCGTGCACAGTAATATTAGTAATCTCGCAACCGCGGTCAGGCTGTATAATCAACATCAGGCTAAGCAAAGATCACTCCGCACAGAGAACTAAATGATCCTGAGTCTTTTTTCTTCCTAGTTGTTCTGATTCCTAGTATCTCCTAGATGTATATGTCTTTCTTGTAATATAATACTGTATTACCCATGCTGCTGTTACACACTGAATTTCCCCATGGTGGGACTATTAAAGGATTATCTTATCTTAAAGTCATCCCTTTCAAATGTCTAAAAGTGGGAGAATCTTAGGTATATTCAGAGGTTTTTGTGTATGTGCAGCGCACAGAACTTATAAGTGTACCATGAGAGGTATGTGCAGAAGGTCCTTTGTGATAATAGACAACCAGCCGTCCAACCTGCCAAGGTTGTCTTTTAGATAACCACATTAAAAGGAATGCAGTTATCTAAAAGAAAATGCCAAAATCTATAAGTTTGTTTTTATTTTCTGATTGTAGATTTTTTATTTTATTTTCTGTACATGATTATGGGAGTGGCCAACTTTTCAGAACTTTTCCTGTTAATGGCATTTAATTATATGATTTACAGCATAGCCAAACTGCAATATATTGGAGCTGGCTCATGGAGGTGGCAAGTGTCTGTGTATTATTAGGCTTAGTGGTCAGAGTGAAATTTGCCGGATATAGTACTTTTAAAAAAAAATATATAGTGTCATTGAAAACAATCAAAAAAAATTCTTAAAAATATGTGTAACATAAAAATGGGGTTTAGGAAGTAGATAAATTTGGTGACACATTCCCTTTAATATAAAGTGAAAATTGAGGTCTAGAAAAAAAAAAGGCGAGTTCTCTGTTGAAAAACTTGGCTGGTCCATAGAGCCCAGACCTCTACCTAAGTGAGCCAATAGAGATGAGCGAACACTGTTCGGATCAGCTGATCCGAACAGCACGCTCCCATAGCAATGAATGGAAGCACCTGTGACGCCGGACGCCGGCAAAGTCAGCGTCACAGATGCTTCCATTCATTTCTATGGAAGTGTGCTGTTCGGATCGGCTGATCTCATCTCTATGAGTCAACAGTGTCTGATGTGTTGACCATGACCTGATATGGGCAGCATAGCCATTACACCGTGTATGGAGCCATAGCTTCTAGCTCTACTCTATGCAGAGATCAGCTGACTGGTGGGGGTCTCCGATTTCCCCAACTGATCTGATCCTTATATAGGCCATGAATATCTGGTTGTGGACAAGCCCTTTAAGCCTAAATGGATGAATATTTTATTGATTATGAATTCTAGTGGAAACTTTCTTATGATAGTGAGAGGTTCTACACAACTCGGTAATGTCATTTTTGAAGTATTCAAAACCCCATCTGTGAAGCAATAAGTTGCTTTGCCACACCAATACATCAGGTAAAGGAACCTCTACACATTAGGTTAATGTTGGCGAGCCATCTGTGGTTCTGATGAGTATCGGATGTGTTTTGACTCTCCAATGGCAGATGACGTCATGGGAAAGGATTGGGCATGCTGAATTGTACATACTTGATCTTTTTGTTCTCAGGAAAGATACTCCCTCTTCCAATCAAAAAAAACGGCACGTCATGTCATGTCTGCCATTATATATTTGATATCTTTTCAGATCTGTTAAACTTGATTATGTCAAGAAAATACATTCATTTCATAAAGTAACGTATATGAATAGGTCAAAAATATAGACTTTTAAAAGGAGTTTCTAAGACTATGATACCGATTGCTGTGGCCTCTTCACTACTTACCAAGCACAGCGCCATAGATTGTATAGTGGCTGTGCTTGGTATTGTAGCTCAGCTTTGTTACTTTGAACGAGACTGGCCATGTGACCCTTATATACGCGAAGCGTCACTTTTTTTTTTGCGGTTTTTGATAAGGTTTTTGCAAATCCACATCAAGAACCGCATATGTTTATATAGGGAAATTTCCAGGTCCATATGGTGTGATGGAGCAAAAAACTGCACCAAAAACCGCAATGAAAACCATGACAATAAAACACATCATGCAAAAAAAAATGTAAAAAAAAGTTTCCTAATTCCAGAAGCAGATTTTTCCAGCCTGCAGAAAACTCAGTGTGAATATACTCAAAAAGGGTTGAACTTCGGTGTACAAAAAAATTGCAAAATATCGATAACGGTATTACGTAACATAACAGAATCCTATATTATACTTCTATTTCTAGGTGTCACATATATGACGGTATAATATACCGTAACAAAGAAGGGATGAATAAGTTAAAACCCGTAGTGACCAAAAGTTTTATAAAATGCTCAATATTTGTATGGAAAATCTGAATTTATAACCGCGACACAACATTATTAACCATGATTTAAAAAAAAATAAAAAATTTAAAGGCCAAGATAAAAAAAAAATCATTTCGCGTTGATATCGCAAAAAATGCAACTTCAATCAACTGATAACTTAGAAAGGATTTTAGAAATCTGCGCGGCGGCAAAATGACCTCACCAACGTACTGTGTAACCATCGAGCAAGTAAACCCCTTATAGATTCAAGTAGTTTATTTTCCAGAGCTTATCAAATTGATTATTACGGAATCTGAGACTATTAGAAATATGACCTTTTACATACCGTACAGCACGGGAGGAAAGCAAAGCGCCGCCGCCGCTCCCCGACTGCTATTACGGCGAGGTGCTTATTCAGCTGGAAATAAAATTACTTTTCCTAACTGAAAATTATATCCATATGACTAAATGTCCATCATGGCTATGTATGTGATGAGACTTTAATTGAAACTGTTGTGGTCACTGCTTATCGAGGTAAATGTGGATGGAAAGTGATGTGAAGTGTATTATACCTGCTAAATGGGAAAAAATATTAGGTTTTTTTATTACGGTATTTTTATTATTCTAGATTTTTTGGCCTTGTTCACACACACAGACATTGAACAATGACTAGATATTGACAAACACGGCACATCCTTGGCCCATCTGTTTAGATATGTAGGCATAGATGCTCAGAAAAACAGGGTCAGGATTCACCAAAAATATACCAATATTGGGGAAAATTTATTAAGACTGGTGTTTTGCAAGCCACTCCTAATAAAGTAATCCAGGCTCATATCCTTATGTTATAACGGAGATGTACTCCAGTCAGGAATTGGCGTAGATATACGGTATACCAGTATAGGTTATAAAAAAATATACTGAGTTATCCCTACACCTCCCCGCCCACAGTGGCAAGTGAGGTACAGAACAGAGAATGTGTCTCACATTTGGCTCAAGAAAGGGCCTTGCGCAAAATTTGGGTCACATTATCACCCATCTACACCAGAAAACTGGATGGGAAGGGATAATCAATTTCCACCATTCTGGTGTAGAATTCTGGCATAAGGTAAACCCACAATAGTTGGTATAATCTTATCCCCCAGATTTGTCCTCCAGCATTAAAGGGCACTCCCTCTAGTGGGCAGCATGACTGAGGCACTGTCTTCCTATTTACATCATGGAAGACAGATTTGCATATTCTTCCCATCATCCAGCATTAGTCACTGTGGTAAATCTGGTGTATTTTCAGACTACCTAGGTTTACACAGTCCATCTAATATTAAATATGAGCCATTGAGGCAGATTTACTAATAGGCCCAGATTTACTACAGTGGGTATGACTAGCCTCTGACATAAATGTGGTGTATCTAGTTTGCGCTAAAAGTTTGCGACTTGCTAGAAATGTGAGTGTGGATTCTCAGAAAAGGGCTTACAGGCACCACAATGTTATAAAAGTGCACCCCGATTGTGTTGTAGAATTCTATCTCAAAGTAAGCCAACTAAAGGGTGGTATAAACTTATATAAGATAGTCTAAAGATACACCAGATTTATCATCCTGCACCAGCCACTGTGATAAATCAGGTGTATTTTCAGACTGTCTAACTAAATCTGGGTCAAAGTCCCTGTGGGTCTGTACTAAACATCTATAGGTTATCTATGTGCCGCCACACAGTCCTCATTGCTGCTAAATGAGAATATCTCCATAGGACCCCATGCACAGAGTGTGGATCCGAGTTGGAGCAGAATGTAGTCAGATGACACTTGGAGTATCATCCAAGTGCATTTTGCTATGGCGGCTTCTGATCTAGTCTGTTCTGATGAAACAGAGCAGGATAGGACTTGCTCAACTTTTATCATAATGGGACGGATCCTTGGATGTTCCCTTGGATGACACATTTGGATGTGTGCATGGAGACTAGTGCTGTACCTGATTGGGCATAGTATTTCAGTAATATATATATATATATATATATATATATATATATATATATATATATATATATATATATATAGTAGCTTGGTACCAGCAATGGTGCAGACCCAGTCAGAGACAAAAAACAGCAAAACAAATAGACCTTGATGTCAGGCACAAAAATAAGCAAAATATAATACAGCCTTAACAAGACTCCTGCTCGTCCGAGCTCTAACTAATAAAGAATCAGGCTAAATATACATGTGGCTTACTTCCGGCAACACAATCAAACAAAACACAAGTCACAGTTTGAGCTCACAAAACTTAGCACTCCAGGTCAGAGCCAGGCACTTCCTCTCACTCCCAGGATCTGCCCTGAAGTGCAGGCTCTGCAGCCTTTTATGGCCCAGTAATGACTTTGTGACCTTCACCTGGAACTGAGGCCTATTCCAGACCCACTCTGGACCACACATAGGTCAGAAACCTGGGGCTGATATACTGGGACTACAGTCTGTCACCTTCCCATATATATATATATATATATATATATATGTTATAGCATTTTAATAGTGCAGATGTACTGTATAACAAATGAATAAGGATAAACACTATATAGCCCATGCACGAAATAGTAAAGCTACAGAGATAGAGTAGGGCCCTATCCTCATCTATGGGCGAAGTATTATATACAAGGTAAAAACAGTGAGTAGGAGCGTCTGAGCCGCATGTAAATAAATAATAAAAAGAAAGCTATAGAAACTAAAGCTCAGTCTTTCGACAGCTGAAGTCATGCTTCAAATCATTGTTGGCCGTGAATCTGAGCACGAATTGATATGTGTGTGAAACCCATTCTGTTCATCTTTCATTACAGGAGGACTGGCAGGCAGCTTGCAGGCGCTCTTTCAAAAGGCTGGACATTACCCCACCGTGCCAAATTCTGTAATAAAACTTTATTCTCAGCCATACTGTACCACATGGAGACTACTAAACCGAATATCCACTTCGTGCAATGGCAGAGATCAAGCGGAGAATGTGTTTTAATGGGTATTTGCCCTCTTTGTTGTTCATTACAAAAAGAATTTTTTTTTATTTTTAATTTTTTTTATTTTTTTTTACCGCCAAGTAAACCTCTCTACCTCCATGTGATTTCGATATAGAAATCCTTAACTCAGTGGGTAGAACTTGTGATTAATTGCATTCAGCGGCTGCTGGCCCGCGCTATTATCAGCTGCTTGCTGCTCGGCTATGGCTCCGCTGTTAATTATTGTTGTGCGACTCTAAGGGATGTATTCACAATATTTTCAGCTGGTATTTGGATGATTTTTTTTAGCTCATAGAAACCCCTCCACAATTTGTAGCAGTCAGAAATAAAGTAGCAAAAAAAAAAACTTCATTGTTTAGTTTTGCCGGCACGAAATTCATTCTGAGGCTTGGCGTGGCGAAGTTTAGCAACCTCCGTGTTATGTTTCATATGTAGGGCGACAGATAACCGCAGAGCTCTATTGCTTCATTACGCTCCAATCACAAACTAGATTTTTAGATGGCAACATGGTGGCTCAGTGGTTAGCACTGCAGCGCTGGAGTCCTGGGTTCGAATCCTGCCAGGAACAGCAGCTGCAAGAAGTTTGTATGTTCTCCCCGTGTGTGCAAGGATTTCCTCCCATTCTACAAAGACAAGCTGATAGGAGAGGGGAAAAAATGTACATGGTCATCCCTATATGTGGCTCACAATCTACATTAAAAGAGAAAAAAAACTAGATTAGGTTAGACATAAATATTTGCTCATCATTTTAGAATTGTTAAATGGGAACTTCGGGCACAAACTGAGAACTCAGCAATAGTTACATTTTGTTGCTTCTCTGTACTGTACATGAGCGAAACAGTCCATTGTGAATTTTTCAAAAATATCAAGTTTGGCCAAACCCAAGATTTTTTGGGTACACCACTTACGAATCATTATTATACACTGGGGTCTTTTCAGAGCCCAGACTATACAAGGGCAGGTGCGGAACCATAATTGCGGCATCTAATGCCCCATCGCGGTCCTTTTCGATGATTTTTTAGACTTGCTTTCAATTTTGATGCAGTGGACTTCACTAAATACAACAATTATTGAAAAGTCGAAACTTCTTAATAATTCAGATGAATCTTAAGTCAGCAGGAGAATTAATTAAGACTGGTAGAGGAAACATCAGCCTTAATAAATGTTCTCCATATGACAATTTATGAATGGGATGTCGGTCAGATTTTTACCCTTTGCCACAAAACCACCCCATCTTTACCCCAGAGGATTTACCAGAATTCAGTTAAAGGAAAAATTGGATAGTTTTTGTGGTCAAATTGCATTGAAGAGGTTGAAAGCCATGGTGAGACCCCACAGTATATATCAACATGTTGTATCTTGAAGGGAAATCAGTACCAAACACGTCCCATGTGAATGTACTCCAAAAGGGTTTCAGACTCCTCAAGAGGACCTTATATACCGTTAGACCTCTTACGTACCAGTTGTTCAGATATTACTGTACTGTCAAGTGGGTGGGTGCTTGGCAGTGGAGAAGGTCCTCTTGATAGTACACTTATGCTGTCTTCTACTGTCAAGGGGGTGTTCTCAAGAGCCCCACCCACTTGTAAAACAGTGATACCGGCAACTATATCTCTATATTCTATAAAACACGCAATATTAACCTCTTAAATCCCCCAATCAGAGGACCCAACAGTCAACTCCTCTCCATGTTTACAAACTGGTAGCACACAACCTCTGCAGTGGCCTCATGTGATATACTTAATGGCATCATTGAACAAAACACTGCTAAGTTTTTGTGCAATGTGATGCCTATGGTAGTAGATAGTGTACACTGTTGCTGATTATTCCCTTTCCCTACTCTGACAAGAGGTGTGAGAGTGTGAGAGTCCCACACATCTAGCGCCATTTTCTTGTGGCTACCTATAGAACTCAGCATACTGCTCAGTAGGCTGTTCTATAGTGAGCTACAAGAAAACGGCACTCGGGCATACGCAGTAGCGCTTAGAACAGAGCATTACTGCGCATGCATGGGATTTGAAGCGCAGGAGCAAGACAACAGAGGATGGAAGCGGTTACAGCAAGTGTGGAGGATGAGGCCATAATGGAGCATAAGCCACAGAGGGGCGTGAAAGAGGTATGAAGCAAGTGGTTGCTCACTGGCCCTGGGGAACGCCCAGGGTGCTTGGTGAGTATCATTAGCATACTGGTTTTACCGATCTTTAAGAAAAACGGGGGGGGGGGGAGTCTTTGGAAAAACTGGGGGCAGCACCTGAAAAGCCTCTTTAAAGGCTATTCAGGCATAAGATTAGCTCAAAACATGTTTAGAGCCCCTTTAACCCCTGCATGCTAAGGTTGTCTGTATGCTATAGATTTTGGCCATCATGTGTCCATCAGATTGATGATGGGATTGTTCTTAAAAAAAGGATCCCACCGTCAACATTTCCAAATAAACTGCTCCACCAGGGGGTTGTTTAGTTGTTAAACAAAAAAAAAAGTGTATTGAGTCTATACAAGCTGCGTGATGATCGGCCATAAGATTCTGATCAGGCCAAAGACTTGTATTGGTCTCTGACAGTTGGCCAAAAATATACAGCATGGCCAATTTGCTTTTGGCAAAGCCAGCCAGAACCAACAATTCACAACATCAATATATCAGATGAAGATCAGCTATTCATGGGCTAAAATAGCCAAATCAGCCATTGTGGCTAACAAAAATCTAATATGTATGATCGACTTATGTTTCTAGTGCCCGTAGGCAGAAAGAACCCAACTGAGATTCCAACCATGGTGGTTCAATGGCTGGAGATGGAGTCGATCTCTACCCTGGCCCCTACTCTCCAGTGTCTTACTGGATTTCACTGAATGTGAAGAATATACTCTGCAATGATGCTACTAAATAGATAGGTGGACCAATGACTGCAGGGACGGACCCTCACTTATATGATAGCCTAATGATAGGTCAACAATATTCAGGTCCCTTTAAGCCATACCAATGGTGGAGTCTTCCTGGAATTATCCAAATGATGATGATGATGATTATTATTATTGATAAGATGCAGCTTTTACTTTTATGCCATATAATAGATGGCGTCATTTTATCAACAATTGCTCACCCGTTTACAACATGCCTTATTTTAGTTGTAAGTAAGCCTGCGATGTACAAGCAGTGAGACATGCCGCCATCTGTTAACCATGCCGCCGTGTGCTGTTTCTGTTTTTATTAGAAATGGTAATTCATGATGAGATTATGAGTAATAGAGGTGGGAGAATGGAGGCTGCTAATATAGCACACCAGAAAAGTTATATCGCTGCTGCGGAAGAGAATTCACAGTTCTAGGGACGATGGCGAGATGAACATTTGTCACATATAAGAGAAGGTCTAATGTATTTAGTCACCGCGGGGACGCTGAGCATTGGGCCAAATACTAAAGCCTGCCTAGTCTTAAAATAACACATACATTTCATCATTGCTCACTGTCAAGAATCTTTTTTGGGAAAAACCTGTCAAGAAGTCACAAGAGGATATGACTCGGACATTTACCTGCATTTCCATACTGGTTTCCTATGACACTCACCATGATAAATGACTATTGTAGATTAGAGCGGCATAGTTATTTACAGTATGCCCTGCGGTGCCATATATATATATATATATATATATATATATATATATATATATATATAGGCAGCAATGTTTAACTTGACACTTTTAGGGGCTTTTGTGTCATGTATTGCAGCAACTTAGTGTCAGGTTAAACTCTGCTACATCCGTAGAAGTGGGTCGTGGTGACTGTAGTCGAGCCACGTGGCTTGTGTAACTTCATGTATTCTATGAATGAGTGGAATCCGGAATCACTACATGTCCTATTAGTATTATGCTATTAAAGGGTTTTTCCTACCTCAAGGATAAGTCATCCATATTAGATCAGCAGGGATCTGACAACTGGGACCCCGATTGATCGACTGATCTCAGCAACCTCTACATGAGAACAGAACTGGAAACTGATAGCTCCTTTCACTGTGTAATGCAGCTCAGCTTCTATTGACTCGAACAGGCGCTAAGGAGCAGTAACTCCGCATGGCCACTATACAGAAGCAGCGCTATACTCTTCTTGCTCTCTTCTCCATATAGTGGCTGATGAGAATGGCTGATCGATAGGGGATCCTGGTGTCAAACTACCACCAATCTGATACTGATGACCTTTAATAGCAGAATACTAAAATTACAAGCAATACTACCAAAGTAGACTCATCTGGAGCCACTATCAATTTGTCAGGACAAAGAGCACCTACAAAGTACTAATAGAGGGGTTCCCTCATTGCTAAGGGCACCTACAAAGATCCCCTCTATTTCTCTTTTTCTTAAAATTCTAGCACTGTGTAATACTACATTTCCCCTCTGGAGGCAGCGCAGGGTAAAAGAACTCTTGTTACCAGGTTCGCCTGTGGATTACAATTTATGGTGTAAACCCTCGCAATAGGTTACCCTTTGACCACTTTATTTTCAGGGGGCCTTATGTACAATCCACTAACCTTTTTAATGGGTTGCAATAATCTCTCATTATGTAAATTCTTGGAAAAGATGGTCTCCCTCTGGAGGACCTTATGTGTAAAACTCACAATTTTTAATATTCTACAAGTTACACAAAAAAGTCAGAAACTTTTTTTTTTAATTGTAGATTGTGAGCCCCACATAGGGATCACAATGTACATTTTTTTTCCTATCAGTATGTCTTTGTAGAATGGGAGGAAATCCACACAAACACGGGGAGAACATACAAACTCCTTGCAGATGTTGTTCCTGGTGAGATTTGAACCCAGGACTCCAGTGCTGCAGGGCTGCAGTGCTAACCACTGAGCTACCGTGTTGCCCCCCCCCCAAAAAAAATAAATAAATAAATAAATAAAAATAAATAACAATTAAAGTCAGAAACCTTGGGTTTGCAACTTTTAAACTCCACTTGTGACAAAAATTGTCGCAAATGGCATTTCTACTTTCCTAAATTGGGGTTGGTGAAGGGAATGTTCATTCCTGCTTATTTACTGGCAGAATTGGTTCTTGAAAGTTATGCCAGGGCAAGTTGATGTAGATTTTGGTGCAGGTGAAATGACGTGCATTGTCCATTGGAGCAACTTCACGCTAATATTACCTCCTGGGTGTCACTGACATCTCCATTGTGCTATTAGAGTATGAGGGGACTGTGATTAAAAATGGACAATGAGGCTGGCTGAAGCTGAGCCCCGCCCCTGTGACTGCTTAGGTTAATTTACATATGACTTTTATGCTTTCAAACATTTATAACCTCACTTTGCTGCAGGTGAAAGATTACAGAAGGGCAACCATGGAAAGGCAAGTCCTTGACCCTGCACACAATGGTGGAAAAACCACTTGGTAGCTCTTTACGCCACACGTTGCGGAAACACAGTATTTTCTATTGCAGATTTTGCTGCATTTTTTTAAGCCAAAGTCAAATTCAGTCAAGTCTCAATATTTCCTTTATATTTCCCGTTCCTTTTGTAACCCCTACTAACTTCGCCTCATAAAAACCACAACAAAATCTGCAACAAAAAATGTTGAATTTCCGCCACGTGATGCCTTAGTCTTAAGTAGCATATGGATCAAGAAACTCCTCTCCGACAGTCCCACCGAGTTAATATTAAAATTCATTAAGTACATCAATTCTCATCCTACAAATTCAATTAGTAAAACTCTCCAGGGGATGCAATTCACATAATAACCACCGGGTGACCACATACTATATAGACAACTACAGTATGTACATCTCCTGACAGAATATCACAAAATCATGTTTTTCTTTTCTTTTTTAACAAGGTGGTCAAACTTGAGCAGAGCCAAAAAGTGGTGTAAAGAAACGCACCTCTGTACCTATACAAGCTGTGCAGTTAGCAAAGTAAATATTTATAAGGCTCAGAATATAAAATTACATAGAACAAGTAATACATAGGTAGCTATGAGTCCGGAGTGTTCAGATTAATTGCCTGGAAGAAGCTCATTTTATAATGCTAGGAGAGATTATTACGTTCCAGGCGCTCATATTTATTGCATAGTCTTCTCTATTATAGCTGAGAGTTCACCTGAGGGGGATCCACGTTTCACCCTAATTAGATTAGAGCAGAGGATCGGTACAGTTCTGAGAAGAGTAGTGCAGCCACGTCTATATTGTAACTTTAATTTGGAAGAAACACTTTGCTATGCAAATTAATTTTAAAGTAATACTTTAGAGAGCAATTGCTACTTTAAATTAATAACCGGAGGTTAAGCTGGCATTTAAAGTGTATAACACAAGCGAGATAAAATGTTGCTATTGTTAGGAGGAATAAATGAAATTCTAAATGACATAAAACATGTAAATGAAGAAATAAATTATCAAGCTTTACAAGAACAAAACAAGCTTTTACCAACAACATGGTGTCTTTGTATAATAGCATTGAAGCTTCCTAAGTGTTTGCGGTGCGTTCCAGGAGAGACACGTGGAAGACCAAAATTGGGTTTTTGTTCTACACCAAAGAAAATAAAATATTTTGAAAGACCGCAATACTGGGAAGTAAATCTCACGACTTAGGCTTCCTTCATACTAGCATTCGCTTCCATTGTTTTGCTACATTATACTGTAGGAGGAGAAGGGTCTATGAAATTAGGGATGCCCACAAATCTCGAAAGATCCCATTGGCCATAGTAGGGACTGGTGAGAAAGTCCTGCATGAAGGGTTTTTTGCTGCAATTTTTAACCGTTTATTTATGTAGATTGTGTGCCCCATTTAGGGATCACAATGTACATTTATTTTCCTATCAGTATATCTTTGAATGTTCTTCCCATGTTTGCGTGGATTTCCTCCCATTCTACAAACTCCTTGCAGATGTTGATCCTGGCAGGATTCAAACCCAGGACTCCAGCGCTGCAGTGCTGCAGTGCTAACCACTGAGCCACCGTGTTACCCCATTTTCAGCAGGTTTTGTGATGGATGTTCTTAAAGGAGATCAGTGTCGCTCTGGCCCATCAGAGCACCAGAGGATCCTCCAGTGGGACTCTAATACTACAGTCCTATGAAAAAGTTTGGGCACCCCTATTAATCTTAATCATTTTTAGTTCTAAATATTTTGGTGTTTGCAACAGCCATTTCAGTTTGATATATCTAATAACTGATGGACACAGTAATATTTCAGGATTGAAATAAGGTTTATTGTACTAACAGAAAATATGCAATATGCATTAAACCAAAATTTGACCGGTGCAAAAGTATGGGCACCTCAACAGAAAAGTGACATTAATATTTAGTAGATCCTCCTTTTGCAAAGATAACAGCCTCTAGTCGCTTCCTGTAGCTTTTAATCAGTTCCTGGATCCTGGATGAAGGTATTTTGGACCATTCCTCTTTACAAAACAATTCAAGTTCAGTTAAGTTTGATGGTCACCGAGCATGGACAGCCCGCTCTCAAGTGATCTGAAAACAAAGATTGTTCAACATAGTTGTTCAGGGGAAGGATACAAAAAGTTGTCTCAGAGATTTAACCTGTCAGTTTCCACTGTGAGGAACATAGTAAGGAAATGGAAGACCACAGGGACAGTTCTTGTTAAGCCCAGAAGTGGCAGGCCAAGAAAAATATCAGAAAGGCAGAGAAGAAGAATGGTGAGAACAGTCAAGGACAATCCACAGACCACCTCCAAAGAGCTGCAGCATCATCTTGCTGCAGATGGTGTCACTGTGCATCGGTCAACAATACGGCGCACTTTGCACAAGGAGAAGCTGTATGGGAGAGTGATGAGAAAGAAGCCGTTTCTGCAAGCACACCACAAACAGAGTCGCCTGAGGTATGAAAAAGCACATTTGGACAAGCCAGCTTCATTTTGGAAGAAGGTCCTGTGGACTGAGGAAACAAAGATTGAGTTGTTTGGTCATACAAAAAGGCTTTATGCATGGCATCCAAAAAAACAGCATTCCAAGAAAAACACTTGCTACCCACTTTAAAATTTGGTGGAGGTTCCATCATGCATTGGGGCTGTGTGGTCAATGCCGGCTCCGGGAATCTTGTTACAGTTGAGGGTCGCATGGATTCCACTCAGTATCAGCAGATTCTTGAGAATAATGTTCAAGAATCAGTGACGAAGTTGAAGTTACGCCGGGGATGGATATATCAGTAAGACAATTATCCAAAACACCGCTCCAAATCGACTCAGGCATTCATGCAGAGGAACAATTACAATGTTCTGGAATGGCCATCCCAGTCCCCAGACCTGAATATCATTGAACATCTGTGGGATGATTTGAAGCGGGCTGTCCATGCTTGGCCACCATCAAACTTAACTGAACTTGAATTGTTGGTCCAAAATACCTTCATCCAGGATCCAGGAACTGATTAAAAGCTACAGGAAGCGACTAGAGGCTGTTATCTTTGCAAAAGGAGGATCTACTAAATATTAATGTCACTTTTCTGTTGAGGTGCGCATACTTTTGCACCGGTCAAATTTTGGTTTAATGCATATTACACATTTTCTGTTAGTACAATAAACCTCATTTCAATCCTGAAATATTACTGTGTCCATCAGTTATTAGATATATCAAACTGAAATGGCTGTTGCAAACACCAAAACATTTAGAACTAAAAATGATTAAGATTAATAGGGGTGCCCAAACTTTTTCATACGACTGTATAATGATCCAGTAGAAGATACCAAAATTTGGAGTAGTAATGGTTTTGGGGGTTGTTGGAGGGAGGGCTGTATTCATGTGTTGCAACTTCACTATAACTTTGTTTGTATTACTGCTATGATGTCACAGTGTACATTACATCTCTATTGTTACATCACTGTACATTAGGTAGGCCAAAAACATAAGTTTTTCATATTCTGAACTCCCTTCTGACAGTGGTCATGGTAAAGTGAGGCCCCATTCCAATTTTTGCTTTGGTGCCTCATGGTTATTTTTTTGCATTTATGTATGGAAATACATCAGTCACTGTGGAACCATTGTGTAAATTTCCAAAATGAATTCTGTATGGAGCGATTACAAAAATTACTCGACCATCTTTCCCACTCTTGCATTACTACTGTCTGGTCACCTGCCAGTACCTCTTCTTCCTGGTTCAATGGTCATATGTCAAGACAGACAGTATATGAGCGTTGCAACCAACCACCGGAACCGGGTAGTGGCAAAATGAGTCGCCTAGAATCAGTAAAGCAACTGTTGAGTGACGATTTTTGTACATCGTTCTGAGCAGGTGTGAAATACTTACTTTTAGCTGGACAAATCCTTTCACTTAGCAAAGAGATCATTAAAGGTCAAATATAGAATATATACATCTAGAGGAAGAACACTAAAACCTAAAGGAAGAACAATAAAACCTAGGAGGAAAAACACTAAAACCTAGAGGAAGAACTCATACACCTAGAGGAAGAACTCATACACCTAGAGGAAGAACCCATACACCTGGAGGAAGAACCCATAAACCTGGTGGAAGAACCCATACACCTAGAGGAAGAACCCATACACCTGGAGGAAGAACCCATACACCTGGTGGAAGAACCCATACACCTAGAGGAAGAACCCATACACCTAGAGGAAGAACCCATACACCTAGTGGAAGAACCCATACACCTAGAGGAAGAACCCATACACCTAGAGGAAGAACCCATACACCTAGAGGAAGAACCCATACACCTAGAGGAAGAACCCATACACCTAGAGGAAGAACCCATACACCTAGAGGAAGAACCCATACACCTAGAGGAAGAACACTAAAACATAGAGGAAGAACACATACACCTAGAGGAAGAACACTAAAACATAGAGGAAGAACACATACACCTAGAGGAAGAACACATACACCCAGAGGAAGAACACATACACCTAGAGGAAGAACACTAAAACCTAGAGGAAGAACCCATACACCTAGAGGAAGAACACTAAAACGTAGAGGAAGAACACATATACCTAGAGGAAGAACACTAAAACGTAGAGGAAGAACACATACACGTAGAGGAAGAACACATACACCTAGAGGAAGAACACATACACCTAGAGGAAGAACACATACACCTAGAGGAAGAACACATACACCTAGAGGAAGAACACTAAAACCTAGAGGAAGAACCCATACACCTAGAGGAAGAACACTAAAACGTAGAGGAAGAACACATATACCTAGAGGAAGAACACTAAAACGTAGAGGAAGAACCCATACACCTAGAGGAAGAACACATACACCTAGAGGAAGAACACATACACCTAGAGGAAGAACCCATACACCTAGAGGAAGAACCCATACACCTAGAGGAAGAACCCATACACCTAGAGGAAGAACCCATACACCTAGAGGAAGAACACATACACCTAGAGGAAGAACCCATACACCTAGAGGAAGAACCCATACACCTAGAGGAAGAACACATACACCTAGAGGAAGAACACATACACCTAGAGGAAGAACACATACACCCAGAGGAAGAACACATACACCTAGAGGAAGAACACATACACCTAGAGGAAGAACACATACACCTAGAGGAAGAACACTAAAACGTAGAGGAAGAACACATACACCTAGAGGAAGAACACTAAAACGTAGAGGAAGAACACATGCACCTAGAGGAAGAACACTAAAACGTAGAGGAAGAACACATACACCTAGAGGAAGAACACATACACCTAGAGGAAGAACACATACACCCAGAGGAAGAACACATACACCCAGAGGAAGAACACATACACCTAGAGGAAGAACACATACACCTAGAGGAAGAACACATACACCTAGAGGAAGAACCCATACACCTAGAGGAAGAACCCATACACCTAGAGGAAGAACACATACACGTAGAGGAAGAACACTAAAACATAGAGGAAGAACACATACACCTAGAGGAAGAACACTAAAACGTAGAGGAAGAACACATACACCTAGAGGAAGAACACATACACCTAGAGGAAGAACACTAAAACGTAGAGGAAGAACACATACACCTAGAGGAAGAACACATACACCTAGAGGAAGAACACATACACCTAGAGGAAGAACACTAAAACGTAGAGGAAGAACACATACACCTAGAGGAAGAACACTAAAACGTAGAGGAAGAACACATACACTTAGAGGAAGAACACATACACCCAGAGGAAGAACACATACACCTAGAGGAAGAACACTAAAACCTAGAGGAAGAACACTAAAACCTAGAGGAAGAACACATACACCTAGAGGAAGAACACATACACCTAGAGGAAGAACACATACACCCAGAGGAAGAACACATACAACTAGAGGAAGAACACATACACCTAGAGGAAGAACACTAAAACGTAGAGGAAGAACACATACACCTAGAGGAAGAACACATACACCTAGAGGAAGAACCCATACACCTAGAGGAAGAACACATACACCTAGAGGAAGAACACTAAAACCTAGAGGAAGAACACATACACATAGAGGAAGAGCACCTAGAGGAAGCACACATACACCTAGAGGAAGAACACATACACCTAGAGGAAGAACACATACACCTACTTATATTTCCTATGTCTGTCATGTGAAGTTGTTATTTTAGTTTTTTGGGGTTTTTTTTTTAGTTCTCCATTAACTGCTGGCATTAAAAAACACAACGGGAATTATTCCCCAGTAATCTGGAGAATGTATTATATGAGTGGGTGGTCTCTGGATCGCTGGTATATTAGCCACAGTAGTTACGAGAAGTTATACAGACTATTGTGCACAACCAATAAGCCAGAACCATGGCCTTGACTTATTGTCCAGAAAGTTTACCTATTGTAGATGAAATGGGCAGTAAAACATTTCGGAGTGAAGCCTATCATTAAATGCAGCTGGTCTATAGAAAGCCAAGATCAATGAGTAGACCAGCCAAACCACTGATGAACCATTTCACCATCCACAACACTTTCCTCCTGTTATCATTCTCTGCTCTTCTTCATTGAAGTACTAAGAGAGTTCCAGTATATCTGCCAGGACCGAGATACATCTGCATGTCTATGAATGAACGTAATATAGATCTGAAAAATACAATGAAGCGGTCACTGTAAATATGTATCTATGAAAATCTGTAAGCCAGGAATATAATAGAAACTGAAAAGGACATAAAAGCATGACATGAATGCTTAGAAATTGTTGTCCACATGGCGAAAAGTCCAAAAATATATCAGACTTTCATATCGGCTTTACAGAAAGAACGGAGCTTACAGTTCTTTGACGTTAATCCCGATAATCGAGGACACTCTAGATATCACTGTCGGCAATGTCGCGATAAGGTAGGAGGTTGGGCAACAAAATATGGGAGGAGGTCATTTCAAAGATAGGGGTTTCTAGATATCCTAAAGAACTCACTGAAGGGGTGTCACTCAGAACCTATTAAATCACTGAAAGAGTAATTAAATTATAACTTTTAATAAATATATTTAAAAATGGGTTCACAAATTCTTAAGTAATTTAAGAATTTGTGAACCCATTTTTAAATATATTTATTAAAAGTTATATTTTAGTTACTAGATATCCTATAGGTAAGACTTACATCTCTCATATAATTATTGCATAGCCTGTGGATAGCCTATAAATGCCTTTATTGGGCAAACCCCTTCAATTTTGTTGGATAGGAAAGTCATCAAGGTACACTTTGACCACTTCAGGACAGTGACATGGGACCATTCCCGAAGTGGACATGTACCATTAGCCGCGAGATACATAGTCAACTAAATTTATAAAGTCCATTCATACAAAAGGCAAAATTCACCACTTTTTTGGCATAAAATAGTTGCAAATTTTAACTTCAATAGTCACAAGTGGCATTTTTGCAGCGGTCTAGTCACTTCTTTATAGTAGGTGAGGCCAGGGTGGGGTTATGGGTGTGGCACATTGCCTCACCATGAATTAGGTTCTCCCCCCTATTGCTGCAGAGTCCATTGAGACCAGTTTACAATACTCTTGATGAATCCCCCTCCCCTCAATACGTTTCCTAAAAGTATTTATCAAATTTATTTTTGCAGATTTACTTTTACTTTTGTCTTTACATGTGGTCATTACATTGATATTTATTACAGTTGACCTATCTTAAGGATAAATCATCAATTAAAGACCAGCACCCAGCCAACCAGCTGTGCTTAGTATCGCATTAACTTAAATGGGACAAACAAGCCATTTGACCAGGGGTGTAGCTATCCAAGGTGGAGAGATACAAGTAGTTTCCAGGGCCCTGGATGCTGTGGGGTCCGAAAGGTTCTTCTGCCACATGACATATACTAGTATACTAAGTCCAGGTTCACACAGGGTATTCTGGACCGTAATTTGACGCGGGGCTGTTTCAGATTCTGGTCCAAAAAAACGGTAACCGCGACTGGATGCCGATGCAGTGCATGGCATCCAGTAGTGGCATTCGCTCCGGATTAAGACCAAATGAACGGGCCTAGTCGGCAGTGTCTTCAGCGAATCTGCCTGAAGAATGAGTATGGCGCTTCTTTTTTCCAGGAGCCAAAACAAACCATTCCTGGAAAAAAGAACTGACCGGCTCCCATTGATTTCAATGGGAGCCATTTTTTGGTTAGGATTTTGAGGCCTCAGAATCCTGACCAAAATACCCCGTATGAACTCAGCCTAAATGACACATAGTCGGTAGGGGCTCCATTACAGATTATACACATGGGCCCAGGAGATTTAAGTTATGCCTCTGTAAGTGACCAATACCGCCACTTCAAAAAGATGAAGTCATGAGTGTTAGACCCCCATGGATATTCAATTGATGACCTATCCTATGAAATTCCCCAAAAACCCCTTTAAGGCTGAGACCCCACGTTGCGGAAACGCAGCTTTTTTTGTTGCGGTTTTGTAAGCCAAAGCCAGGAGTGGATTGAGCAGAAAGTAGAAGTATAAAAACTTCCTATATATACCTCATTCCTTTTGTAGCCATTCTTGGCTTTTGGCTAAAAAAAGATCGCAACAAAAACGGCAACAAAAAAAGCTGCGTTTCCGCAATGTGGGGCCTCAGCCTAAGGGTACAAGGTATACATGGAACAATCCTATATTTAACCAGTTCTTGCTCATGACTAGAGATGAGCGAACAGTAAAATGAACCCTATTGTATGAAAACCCTATTATAGTCTATGGGGGAAAATGCTCGTTTCAGGGGTAGACAACATTCGATCAAATTATACTTACCAAGTCCACGAGTGAGGGTCGGGCTGGATCCTCCGAGAAGTCTTCTCCGTGCAGCGTCCCCACGGCATCTTCCGGCTCTACAAGTCTTGCCCGCACTACAAGTGGGCATCCGCAGTCGGCTCTGCCCAGGCCCGATGCCTGGCAGAGTGAATTCAGAGCCGGAAGATGCCGCGGGGAAGCTGCACGGAGAAGACTTCTAAAGGTAGGAGAAGAACCAGCGTTGATTGGCCGACTGTATAGCATTCGGCCAATCAGTGCTGGTTCTGCATCGAACTTTTCCATTCGAATAGCGAGTACTACTCGCTCATCTCTACTCATGACACTATTTTTGGCTTTAGCGGATGGTCACAGCCTTATGCAAAATAAAATACTTTGATTATTCTAAGTGTCCATGTTTCTTGTTTGTATTTATCCAAAACTAAAATACAGTCGCCCTGTACTGTATACACCCGCTTTTCTTTGCATGCCAACTTTTACGACACGATGCAGAAGGTAATCATAGATTCGACAATTTGTGTATTATCAGATGCTATTAAAATAATAATGGCCGGTTTCCTCTAACTTACCTCTGAATACATCTGATTTTTGCAGTAATTGCAGACAAATGTATCAGGCAATTTTATATTCACACAATTTTACTAATGATGTCTCGGATTCTTCTGCCAGACAGTCAAAATTTAATTAACTTTTGTATCCTATGAGACAGCAAAGCGAGAACTGAAAAAAATTTGCTAACCCATCGCTCGGACAGTGACCTGCAGTAGACATAATGCCTATTTACTGGTAATTCAGGGACACGGTGCGTTGATGAGGTCATAAGATTGTACTGTACGTGCCGCCTCCTCTTTTTCACCTAGAAATGGTTTACCTGTAAACCTTAGCAGAACTTCAATAGACTTTGTCAGGTGCAACAGGAGATGCAGGGCTGTAGTGTGTTATGAGGCATACAAGGTTTTTACAGTATTTTTACTGTAATCCTCTAGGCCTATATACACTCGCTATCTGATCATTCAGAAAGAAACCTGCACATGCCATAAGCAGTAATTCCATTACATAATGTTATGCCTAGAATATAATCTTAAAGTATATATTATAAATCAATAGTACAGATTAATATAATAAACTTTGTAATAGATCTTATTTAACAAATATGTTTCCCCTTGCACCTATCAAGCTGAGTTGCTTATTGCATATTAGTCTAGGGGAAGGGGGAGGAGGAGTTGCTGATAGACACACACACATAAAAAAAAACAAAAAAAAAACAACAGTTCAAGAAGAAGCGGGGACAATTACTAAGGGCAGGTTTACACCTGCGCCCAGTCTCTGCTTTTGGGTTTCCGTCTTTTGACCCAAGAAACGGGACAGGGGACGGAAACCCAGCAGTCAGTTTTCAAACCCATTCACTTGATTGGGTTTGCAAAGTGACCGCCCATGTGTGTCTTATGCCTCTGTACGACTAAAACCTTCTTTTTTTTAATCGGACACAAAATCCTGCATGTCCAACTTTGTGTCCGGTTAACAAAAACGGTTTTGATGCTGAGAGGCAAAAGACGCACATGGGTGGTCACTTTGCAAACCCGTTCAAGTGAATGGGTTTGAAAACTGACTGCTGGGTTTCCGTCCCCTGTCCAGTTTCTTGGGGCAGAAGATGGAGACCCGCCGGATTGGCTAAAGTAGAGACCGGGTGCAGGTGTGAACCCGCCCTTATTGGGGATTTTCCTCTGCACTCTCTCTCTAGTCTCTGTACAGTATGGGTATTTTAAGATAGTGGATGACCACTAAGCCAAAATAACAGTGATGGTGACAAACCAGCTAAATTTCATTCATTCACCCTCTACTTTTTGGTATATCCGTGGGGTGTTGAATAGCAAATTATAACCTTTTAGCAAGAACCCCACTAAAATATTGTGTGAACTTTTTATTTTAATATTTTATATTTTATAAATACATGTTTTAGGAATTTTGTTTGAAGATTTTCAATGTCACTGTCTATATATATATAAAAAAAACAATATCCTACGATATTCACTCTGACAACAAAGCCTAATAATGGACAGACACAGTTTTATAGGGATTTTCTTTGCAGCAGTGACCTCATTTATATCATAGACAGGATTACAATAAATGACAACACTTCTATACATAACTCCCATAGTCACCCATTATTGCATCCACTACTGATAATACATGGTGTCACACCTTATCTACTCCTTCTCAATGAGTCAACTCCAATCTATTGCTGCCTATGACCTTGGCTATGTTGTAATAGCATATCACTGCTGTTAACAGAGCAGAACAGACGCTTAGGCAAGATGGCCGTCATCGTGTACAAAAAATAGAGTTTAAAAAAAAAAAAAAAATAAAAAAAAATCGGAATTATTTCACTGATTTCAATAAATAAAAGAAAAAAGCAAAAAAAAAAAAAAAAGAAAAAAAAAGAAATTGGTTATATTTCAGTCTGGTTTCAATAAATAAAAAAAAAAGGCAAAAAAAAAATAATATAAAAAAAATCGGATATATTTCACTGTCTGGTTTCAATAAATGAAAAAAAATATTGACGCATTCCTTTTATGTAAGATAAGGTATGGGCTGATCTGCAATGCTGTCGTAAACTACATAGAGTATTATAATAGAATATAATGGACCGTGCCAAATTACAAATTCAGCTGTTCTGCCCTTGATGTATGACATCTGTATTTGCAGAAAAAAATTAAAAAATAAAAAATAAAAATAAAATAATAATAATTAATAATAATAATAATAATAATAATAATAATAATAAAAAAATAATATATATACACACATATATACTTACATACACACACACATTCAGTAGCTGATACAAAACTAGTCAAACATGTTATATAAATATATTGAAAGGACACCATGTAGAATGAACGCACCTGTTTTGTTTCCTTGGCTGAAGTCACATTTGCAGCAATGGCAAGCGGCTCAGCCTTT
Source organism: Leptodactylus fuscus (assembly GCF_031893055.1). Classification (NCBI taxonomy): domain Eukaryota; kingdom Metazoa; phylum Chordata; class Amphibia; order Anura; family Leptodactylidae; genus Leptodactylus; species Leptodactylus fuscus. The sequence continues at coordinate 195,414,413 of NC_134268.1, forward strand.
GATTTACTGCGCTGGAAGCTGTACTCTGTCATTGTACCGCGGCTACCATTACCATACGCTTTCTACTGTCCCTTGGCGTTCTGCTTACAACACAGAATTATTCACTTGCTTGTACCATACACAGATATAAAAAAGAACGCACCACTATTTTTAACCACCTGCATCTATCAACATAACATCCAAATAATGCCCTGGGCAAAGAACGGAAAAAAAATTAAAAAAAATCGCCACACGCTTATGGTGCCACAGGATATCACGGGCATAGACACATAAATGTGCTGCTGCTCGTAAAGCTGTCAGTTTAGGTTTGTCATGTACAGTAGAGGATCAGCACAGAGCGGACAGTTCATGATTATAGTTGGAGAAATGGAATCCGTCTTCAATGGGAATTTGTTCAGGCCTGGAGGAATGGCGGATGTAACCATGTGGTAGGAGAGGAAAACTCGGAGGGTAATGGGCACCTGCTGCACAATAGAAAATACTCAATGTGCTCTGCCCAGGTAGACATCAAATCCTAGCATGAATTCAGTTTCTCATTCTCTCTGCACAGACATAGCATAAACGGTTTTATTAAAAGGAAATTCTACTTAAAGGGGTTTCCCAAATTCTAAAAAGCACTAAATGGCTAAAAATGATTTCATGATTCTACTTAAAGGGATTATCCAAGAAGTTCAAATTGACTTACCTGGTTCTGCAGATGCTAATGATGGACTGTGTAGTTGTGACATGGTCGATCCTATGATTGGATTGACTCCTGGGTCACTTTGCCCCCTCTCTCCTTCCCCAATCTAACAGATAATCAACTACCCAAGTACCTGTGCTATGGGGGCTAGCTAACTATAGCAAAATGTGAGAAAGGAGGAGGAGGGGGCTGAACGCTGCTTTTAATGAAATGACACTGAGGCCGGAACTACCCGGATCCATCATCTTAAGGTAAGTCAGTTTCAACACCCTGGACAACCCCTTTAAGTAGAAATTCCTTTTTTGCTTTGTCATATCTCTGCTGTTCACTTAGGATTTCCAGTAACTTCCATGACGTTTATTAATGTAAAGAATTACTCTAACTTTTGTTTTCCAAACTTGTGTTTAAAAAGTCACAAAACCTAAATTTTTTTACATCTGGAAACTGGTGTGGAAAATATATTAAATCTCCCCCATTGTATCGATATCGGTGGGTATTCATCAATGCATCTATGCTATCTCTCGCACCAAAGATGCTTCCCAGTTTTGTGACTTACTCGAAACTTTCCACAAATGTGGGCAGAGCGGGGTCCATATTGGAACTGGGCCTATATTGGGGGTCTTCTTTTCACTATCCACTACATGGTCAATAGAGATGAGCGAACAGTGTTCTATCGAACTCATGTTCGATCGGATATTAGGCTGTTCGGCATGTTCGAATCGAATCGAACACCGCGTGGTAAAGTGCGCCATTACTCGATTCCCCTCCCACCTTCCCTGGCGCCTTTTTTGCTCCAATAACAGCGCAGGGTAGGTGGGACAGGAACTACGACACCGGTGACGTTGAGAAAAGTAGGCAAAACCCATTGGCTGCCGAAAACATGTGACCTCTAATTTAAAAGAACAGCGCCGCCCAGCTTCGCGTCATTCTGAGCTTGCAATTCACCGGGGACGGAGGTTTCCGTCCAGCTAGCTAGGGCTTAGATTCTGGGTAGGCAGGGACAGGCTAGGATAGGAAGGAGAAGACAACCAACAGCTCTTATAAGAGCTAAATTCCAGGGAGAAGCTTGTCAGTGTAACGTGGCACTGACGGGCTCAATCGCCGCAACCCAGCTTTCCCAGGATCCTGAATGGAATACACTGTCAGTGTATTCCCGTATACCCGATATATACCCCGATACCCGTTCCAACGGTGTGCCCCCCCACCTTCACCCCAGAAATACCCTGCAAGTCCCCTGGCAATAGAATTGGGGCTATATACACCCACAATTTTTACTACTGGTATACAGTGCCATTGTCTGACTGGGAATTCAAAGAATATATTGGGGTTATAAATACCCTCATTTCTTGCTACTGCCATATAGTGCCAGTGTCTGACTGGGAATTCAAAGAATATATTGGGGTTACGTGCACCCACAATTTTTACTACTGGTATACAGTGCCATTGTCTGACTGGGAATTCAAAGAATATATTGGGAATACAAATACCCTCATTTCTTGCTACTGCCATATAGTGCCAGTGTCTGACTGGGAATTCAAAGAATATATTGGGGTTACGTGCACCCACAATTTTTACTACTGGTATACAGTGCCATTGTCTGACTGGGAATTCAAAGAATATATTGGGAATACAAATACCCTCATTTCTTGCTACTGCCATATAGTGCCAGTGTCTGACTGGGAATTCAAAGAATATATTGGGGTTACGTGCACCCACAATTTTTACTACTGGTATACAGTGCCATTGTCTGACTGGGAATTCAAAGAATATATTGGGAATACAAATACCCTCATTTCTTGCTACTGCCATATAGTGCCAGTGTCTGACTGGGAATTCAAAGAATATATTGGGGTTACGTGCACCCACAATTTTTACTACTGGTATACAGTGCCATTGTCTGACTGGGAATTCAAAGAATATATTGGGAATACAAATACCCTCATTTCTTGCTACTGCCATATAGTGCCAGTTTCTGACTGGTAATTCAAAGAATATATTGGGGTTACGTGCACCCACAATTTTTACTACTGGTATACAGTGCCATTGTCTGACTGGGAATTCAAAGAATATATTGGGGTTATAAATACCCTCATTTCTTGCTACTGCCATATAGTGCCAGTGTCTGACTGGTAATTCAAAGAATATATTGGGGTTACGTGCACCCACAATTTTTACTACTGGTATACAGTGCCATTGTCTGACTGGGAATTCAAAGAATATATTGGGAATACAAATACCCTCATTTCTTGCTACTGCCATATAGTGCCAGTGTCTGACTGGGAATTCAAAGAATATATTGGGGTTACGTGCACCCACAATTTTTACTACTGGTATACAGTGCCATTGTCTGACTGGGAATTCAAAGAATATATTGGGAATACAAATACCCTCATTTCTTGCTACTGCCATATAGTGCCAGTTTCTGACTGGTAATTCAAAGAATATATTGGGGTTACGTGCACCCACAATTTTTACTACTGGTATACAGTGCCATTGTCTGACTGGGAATTCAAAGAATATATTGGGAATACAAATACCCTCATTTCTTGCTACTGCCATATAGTGCCAGTGTCTGACTGGGAATTCAAAGAATATATTGGGGTTACGTGCACCCACAATTTTTACTACTGGTATACAGTGCCATTGTCTGACTGGGAATTCAAAGAATATATTGGGGTTATAAATACCCTCATTTCTTGCTACTGCCATATAGTGCCAGTTTCTGACTGGTAATTCAAAGAATATATTGTGGTTACGTGCACCCACAATTTTTACTACTGGTATACAGTGCCATTGTCTGACTGGGAATTCAAAGAATATATTGGGAATACAAATACCCTCATTTCTTGCTACTGCCATATAGTGCCAGTTTCTGACTGGTAATTCAAAGAATATATTGGGGTTACGTGCACCCACAATTTTTACTACTGGTATACAGTGCCATTGTCTGACTGGGAATTCAAAGAATATATTGGGAATACAAATACCCTCATTTCTTGCTACTGCCATATAGTGCCAGTGTCTGACTGGGAATTCAAAGAATATATTGGGGTTACGTGCACCCACAATTTTTACTACTGGTATACAGTGCCATTGTCTGACTGGGAATTCAAAGAATATATTGGGAATACAAATACCCTCATTTCTTGCTACTGCCATATAGTGCCAGTGTCTGACTGGGAATTCAAAGAATATATTGGGGTTACGTGCACCCACAATTTTTACTACTGGTATACAGTGCCATTGTCTGACTGGGAATTCAAAGAATATATTGGGAATACAAATACCCTCATTTCTTGCTACTGCCATATAGTGCCAGTTTCTGACTGGGAATTCAAAGAATATATTGGGGTTACGTGCACCCACAATTTTTACTACTGGTATACAGTGCCAATTTCTAACTAGGAATTCAAAATGCGCAAGGCTCCCGGAAAGGGACGTGGACGAGGCCGTGGGCGAGGTCGGGGGAATGGTTCTGGGGAGCAAGGTAGCAGTGAAGCCACAGGGCGTCCCGTGCCTACTCCTGTGGGGCAGCAAGCATTGCGCCACTCCACAGTGCCAGGGTTGCTTGCCACATTAACTAAACTGCAGGGTACAAACCTTAGTAGGCCCGAGAACCAGGAACAGGTCTTGCAATGGCTGTCAGAGAACGCTTACAGCACATTGCCAGCAGCCAGTCAGACTCTGCCTCCTCTCCTCCTATTACCCAACAGTCTTGTCCTCCTTCCTCCCAAAATTCCGAAGCTTTACAGAACAATAACCCAAACTGTCCCTGCTCCCCAGAGCTGTTCTCCGCTCCTTTCATTGTCCCTCAACCTGCCTCTCCACGTCACGATTCCACGAACCTAACAGAGGAGCATCTGTGTCCAGATGCTCAAACACTAGAGTCTCCTCCATCTCCGTTCGATTTGGTGGTGGATGACCAGCAACCCACCCTCATCGACGATGATGTGACGCAGTTGCCGTCAGGGCATCCAGTTGACCGGCGCATTGTGCGGGAGGAGGAGATGAGACAGGAGTTGGAAGAGGAAGTGGTGGATGATGAGGACACTGACCCGACCTGAACAGGGGGGATGTCAAGCGGGGAAAGTAGTGTGGATGTTGAGGCAGGTGCAGCACCAAAAAGGGTAGCTAGAGGCAGAGGCAGAGGTCAGCAGCTTAGGCGAAGCCAGGCCACACCCGGAATCTCCCAAGATGTTCCAGTTCGTACCCAGCCCCGAAAAACTCCCACCTCGAGGGCACGTTTCTCGAAGGTGTGGAGTTTTTTCAAGGAATGCGCCGAGGACAGATATAGTGTTGTCTGCACAATTTGCCTCTCGAAATTGATTAGGGGCTCTGAGAAGAGCAACCTGTCCACCACTTCAATGCGCCGTCATTTGGAATCCAAGCACTGGAATCAGTGGCAGGCAGCAACGGCAGGACAAAGGCCGCCTGCCGTTCACGCCACTGCCACTGCCTCTGCCACTGCCTCTGCCTCTGCCACTGCCACTGCTGACTGTGCTGGCGATGCACTCCAGAGGACGAGCCAGGACACCACTTCATCTGCCTCCGCCACTTTGTTGACTTCTACTTCATCCTCCCCTGGTCCTGTCTTATCTCCTTCTCCTGCACCATCAAAGGCACCATCAGGCGTTTCTTTACAACAACCCACCATCTCTCAGACATTGGAGCGGCGGCAGAAATACACTGCTAACCACCCACACGCGCAAGCCTTGAACGCCAACATCGCTAAACTGCTGGCCCAGGAGATGTTGGCGTTCCGGCTTGTTGAAACTCCCGCCTTCCTGGACCTGATGGCAACTGCGGCACCTCGCTATGCCGTCCCTAGCCGTCACTACTTCTCCCGGTGTGCCGTCCCCGCCTTGCACCAGCACGTGTCACTCAACATCAGGCGGGCCCTTAGTTCCGCGCTTTGCACAAAGGTCCACTTGACCACCGACGCGTGGACAAGTGCATGCGGACAGGGACGCTACATTTCACTGACGGCACACTGGGTGAATGTAGTTGAGGCTGGGACTGCTTCCCAAACTGGCCCGGTGTACCTCGTCTCCCCGCCTAACATTCCTGGCAGGGACACGAGAAGAACACCCCCCTCCTCCTCCTCCTCTACCGCCTCCTCCTCCGCCACCGCCTCCTCCTCCGCCACCGCCTCCTCCTCCGCTGTTAGATTGACCCCAGCTACGAGTTGGAAACGTTGCAGCACTGGCGTTGGTAGACGTCAGCAGGCTGTGCTGAAGCTGATCAGCTTGGGGGACAGACAGCACACTGCCTCCGAGGTGAGGGATGCCCTCCTCGATGAGACGGCAATATGGTTTGAGCCGCTGCACCTGGGCCCAGGCATGGTCGTTTGTGATAACGGCCGGAACCTGGTAGCAGCTCTGGAGCTTGCCGGACTCCAACATGTTCCATGCCTGGCCCACGTCTTCAACCTAGTGGTGCAACGTTTCCTAAAGAGCTACCCCAATGTTCCAGAGCTACTGGTGAAAGTGCGGCGCATGTGCGCCCACTTTCGCAAGTCGACAGTAGCCGCTGCTAGCTTAAAATCTCTCCAGCAACGCCTGCATGTGCCACAACACCGGCTTTTGTGCGACGTCCCCACACGCTGGAACTCAACGTTTCAGATGTTGAATAGAGTGGTTGAGCAGCAGAGACCTTTGATGGAATACCAGCTACAAAACCCTAGGGTGCCACAAAGTCAGCTGCCTCAGTTTCACATCCATGAGTGGCCATGGATGAGAGACCTTTGTGACATCCTACGGGTCTTTGAGGAGTCCACAAGGAGGGTGAGCTCTGAGGATGCGATGGTGAGCCTTACAATCCCGCTCTTGTGTGTTCTGAGAGAATCCCTGATTGACATCAGGGATAACTCAGATCACACAGAGGAGTTAGGGATAGCATCCGATCCGTCACAGCTGGAGAGTAGGTCCACACATCTGTCCGCTTCACTGCGTTTAATGGAGGAGGAGGAGGAGGAGGAAGAAGAGTTGTCCGATGATGTGATGGTGATACAGGAGGCTTCCGGGCAACTTCGAATCGTCCCATTGTTGCAGCGCGGATGGGTAGACATGGAGGATGAGGAGGAAATGGAGATTGAACTTTCCGGTGGGGCCAGAGGAGTCATGCCAACTAACACTGTGGCAGACATGGCTGAGTTCATGTTGGGGTGCTTTACAACCGACAAGCGTATTGTCAAAATCATGGAGGACAACCAGTACTGGATCTTTGCTATCCTTGACCCCCGGTATAAAAACAACATCTCGTCTTTTATTCCGGTAGAGGGGAGGGCCAATCGCATCAATGCTTGCCACAGGCAATTGGTGCAGAATATGATGGAGATGTTTCCAGCATGTGACGTTGGCGGCAGGGAGGGCAGTTCCTCCAGTAGGCAACCAAGTTCTCACCGGTCCACACAAACGAGGGGCACACTGTCTAAGGTCTGGGACACCTTGATGGCACCCCCTCGCCAAAGTGCCGCCACGGAGGGTCCTAGTGTCACCAGGCGTGAGAAGTATAGGCGCATGTTGCGGGAATACCTTTCCGACCACAGCCCTGTCCTCTCCGACCCCTCTGCGCCCTACACATATTGGGTGTCGAAGTTGGACCTGTGGCTTGAACTTGCCCTATATGCCTTGGAGGTGCTGTCCTGTCCTGCCGCCAGCGTCCTATCTGAGAGGGTGTTCAGTGCAGCCGGTGGCATCATCACTGACAAGCGCACCCGTCTGTCAGCTGAGAGTGCCGACCGGCTCACTTTGATAAAAATGAACCACCACTGGATAGAGCCTTCATTTTTGTGCCCACCTGTGTAAAGCACCCCAACATGAAACTCCATGTCTGTACTCAACCTCTCCAATTCTTCCGCATCCTCATACTCATCCACCATAAGCGTTGCACAATTCTGCTAATACTAGGCTCCCTCCAACATGATTTCCCCCAACTCTGCTGGTTAGAGGCTCCCTCCACCCTGATTTCCACCAACTCTGCTGGTTAGAGGCTCCCTCCACCCTGCTTTCCCACAACTCTGCTGGTTAGAGGCTCCCTCCACCATGAATTTGCCCAAACTGGGCTGGTTAGAGGCTCCCTCCACCATGAATTGGTCCAAACTGGGGTTTTTAGAGGCTCCCTCCACCATGAATTTGCCAAAACTGGGCTGTTTAGAGGCTCCCTCCACCATGAATTGGTCCAAATTGGGGTTTTTAGAGGCTCCCTCCACCATGAATTTGCCCAAACTGGGCTGGTTAGAGGCTCCCTCCACCATGAATTGGTCCAAACTGGGCTGGTTAGAGGCTCCCTCCACCATGAATTGGTCCAAATTGGGGTTTTTAGAGGCTCCCTCCACCATGAATTGGTCCAAACTGGGCTGTTTAGAGGCTCCCTCCACCATGAATTGGTCCAAACTGGGGTTTTTAGAGGCTCCCTCCACCATGAATTGGTCCAAACTGGGCTGGTTAGAGGCTCCCTCCACCATGAATTGGTCCAAACTGGGTTTTTTAGAGGCTCCCTCCACCATGAATTGGTCCAAACTGGGGTTTTTAGAGGCTCCCTCCACCATGAATTGGTCCAAACTGGGGTTTTTAGAGGCTCCCTCCACCATGAATTGGTCCAAACTGGGGTTTTTAGAGGCTCCCTCCACCATGAATTTGCCCAAACTGGGCTGTTTAGAGGCTCCCTCCACCATGAATTGGTCCAAACTGGGTTTTTTAGAGGCTCCCTCCACCATGAATTGGTCCAAACTGGGGTTTTTAGAGGCTCCCTCCACCATGAATTGGTCCAAACTGGGGTTTTTAGAGGCTCCCTCCACCATGAATTTGCCCAAACTGGGCAGTTTAGAGGCTCCCTCCACCATGAATTTGCCCAAACTGGGCTGTTTAGAGGCTCCCTCCACCATGAATTTGCCCAAACTGGGCTGGTTAGAGGCTCCCTCCACCATGAATTGGTCCAAACTGGGGTTTTTAGAGGCTCCCTCCATCATGAATTGGTCCAAACTGGGCTGTTTAGCGGCTCCCTCCACCATTAATTGGTCCAAACTGGGCTGGTTAGAGGCTCCCTCCACCATGAATTTGCCCAAACTGGGCTGTTTAGAGGCTCCCTCCACCATGAATTTGCCCAAACTGGGCTGGTTAGAGGCTCCCTCCACCATGAATTGGTCCAAACTGGGGTTTTTAGAGGCTCCCTCCACCATGAATTGGTCCAAACTTGGCTGTTTAGAGGCTCCCTCCACCATGAATTGGTCCAAACTGGGGTGGTTAGAGGCTCCCTCCACCATTAATTGGTCCAAACTGGGCTGGTTAGAGGCTCCCTCCACCATTAATTGGTCCAAACTGGGCTGGTTAGAGGCTCCCTCCACCATTAATTGGTCCAAACTGGGCTGGTTAGAGGCTCCCTCCACCATTAATTGGTCCAAACTGGGCTGGTTAGAGGCTCCCTCCACCATGAATTTGCCCAAACTGGGCTGTTTAGAGGCTCCCTCCACCATGAATTTGCCCAAACTGGGCTGGTTAGAGGCTCCCTCCACCATGAATTGGTCCAAACTGGGTTTTTTAGAGGCTCCCTTCACCATGAATTTGCCCAAACTGGGCTGGTTAGAGGCTCCCTCCACCATGAATTGGTCCAAACTGGGTTTTTTAGAGGCTCCCTCCACCATGAATTTGCCCAAACTGGGCTGGTTAGAGGCTCCCTCCACCATGAATTGGTCCAAACTGGGTTTTTTAGAGGCTCCCTCCACCATGAATTTGCCCAAACTGGGCTGGTTAGAGGCTCCCTCCACCATGAATTGGTCCAAACTGGGCTGGTTAGAGGCTCCCTCCACCATGAATTGGTCCAAATTGGGGTTTTTAGAGGCTCCCTCCACCATGAATTGGTCCAAACTGGGCTGTTTAGAGGCTCCCTCCACCATGAATTGGTCCAAACTGGGGTTTTTAGAGGCTCCCTCCACCATGAATTGGTCCAAACTGGGCTGGTTAGAGGCTCCCTCCACCATGAATTGGTCCAAACTGGGTTTTTTAGAGGCTCCCTCCACCATGAATTGGTCCAAACTGGGGTTTTTAGAGGCTCCCTCCACCATGAATTGGTCCAAACTGGGGTTTTTAGAGGCTCCCTCCACCATGAATTGGTCCAAACTGGGGTTTTTAGAGGCTCCCTCCACCATGAATTTGCCCAAACTGGGCTGTTTAGAGGCTCCCTCCACCATGAATTGGTCCAAACTGGGTTTTTTAGAGGCTCCCTCCACCATGAATTGGTCCAAACTGGGGTTTTTAGAGGCTCCCTCCACCATGAATTGGTCCAAACTGGGGTTTTTAGAGGCTCCCTCCACCATGAATTTGCCCAAACTGGGCTGTTTAGAGGCTCCCTCCACCATGAATTTGCCCAAACTGGGCTGTTTAGAGGCTCCCTCCACCATGAATTTGCCCAAACTGGGCTGGTTAGAGGCTCCCTCCACCATGAATTGGTCCAAACTGGGGTTTTTAGAGGCTCCCTCCACCATGAATTGGTCCAAACTGGGCTGTTTAGCGGCTCCCTCCACCATTAATTGGTCCAAACTGGGCTGGTTAGAGGCTCCCTCCACCATGAATTTGCCCAAACTGGGCTGTTTAGAGGCTCCCTCCACCATGAATTTGCCCAAACTGGGCTGGTTAGAGGCTCCCTCCACCATGAATTGGTCCAAACTGGGGTTTTTAGAGGCTCCCTCGACCATGAATTGGTCCAAACTTGGCTGTTTAGAGGCTCCCTCCACCATGAATTGGTCCAAACTGGGGTGGTTAGAGGCTCCCTCCACCATTAATTGGTCCAAACTGGGCTGGTTAGAGGCTCCCTCCACCATTAATTGGTCCAAACTGGGCTGGTTAGAGGCTCCCTCCACCATTAATTGGTCCAAACTGGGCTGGTTAGAGGCTCCCTCCACCATTAATTGGTCCAAACTGGGCTGGTTAGAGGCTCCCTCCACCATGAATTTGCCCAAACTGGGCTGTTTAGAGGCTCCCTCCACCATGAATTTGCCCAAACTGGGCTGGTTAGAGGCTCCCTCCACCATGAATTGGTCCAAACTGGGTTTTTTAGAGGCTCCCTTCACCATGAATTTGCCCAAACTGGGCTGGTTAGAGGCTCCCTCCACCATGAATTGGTCCAAACTGGGTTTTTTAGAGGCTCCCTCCACCATGAATTTGCCCAAACTGGGCTGGTTAGAGGCTCCCTCCACCATGAATTGGTCCAAACTGGGTTTTTTAGAGGCTCCCTCCACCATGAATTTGCCCAAACTGGGCTGGTTAGAGGCTCCCTCCACCATGAATTGGTCCAAACTGGGTTTTTTAGAGGCTCCCTCCACCATGAATTTGCCCACACTGGGCTGGTTAGAGGCTCCCTCCACCATGAATTGGTCCAAACTGGGGTTTTTAGAGGCTCCCTCCACCATGAATTTGCCCAAACTGGGGTGTTTAGAGGCTCCCTCCACCATGAATTTGCCCAAACTCTGCTGGTTAGAGGCTCAATCCACCCTGATTTTCAAAACAAATGTTGGTGCCAACCTCAACTTACTACAAGGGCCAAATTCACTGCTGGTGACAAGCTCTCCTCACTGCAAGTGCCAAATACACATGTTTCAAGGTGTTTTCCTACTGTCAGAGATGTGGTATTGAGTGTGTAAAGTGTGTAGTTGTTAGGCTGTGATGTTGGGGTAATAGAGGGTCTTTGGTGTGTTAGATGCCCCCAGACATGCTTCCCCTGCTGTCCCAGTGTCATTCCAGAGGTGTTGGCATCATTTCCTGGGGTGTCATAGTGGACTTGGTGACCCTCCAGACACGGATTTGGGTTTCCCCCTTAACGAGTATCTGTTCCCCATAGACTATAATGGGGTTCGAAACCCATTCGAACACACGAACATTGAGCGGCTGTTCGAATCGAATTTCGAACCTCGAACATTTTAGTGTTCGCTCATCTCTAATGGTCAATAGTCAGTGTACATAGAAGAATAAAGGGTCCTATAGCAAAGATCAAACTGGGCACACAGAAGAGTTTATTGATTTTCTTCCCCCCACATTCCTTTTTTATGGCCCTTGGATCCATTTCCCACCCCCCCTTGTTGACTAGCAAAGCAACCCTCTGTACAGAGAAGTCTACCCAGGTTCTCACCAATAGTAGAGGCAATGAAGCCAAGGAGGGAGTTTATGGCAGACACATGTCCTGCCTATATGGTATTTACTATAATGGGACCACAGGACTAACTTCTACACAGGACAGCGAGCCAACTGGTAAGGGGGGCTCCTGTTGGCCATAGGCAATAAATAGAAAATTACTGAATAGCCCTTTTAAAAAGGTGCTCTCACCACCTCCACCAAGTCAAGTTTTTACCATCTATTAATAATTGCCACTCTACTGATTCCATCACCGTTGGAATTTTATCTCTAACCCTCACTGTTTCCAAGCTACAAGCTAGTTAGTTTTGGTGTCTGTTATGCTATATAAGCTCTTTCATGTAAGAAGGGCAATGCCCGTGACCCCTTGCCTGGTCCTGCCTGACACCGCCCTCCTGACAATACAGAGCCTAAATAGCATATCAGGCACCAAAACTAGCAGCATTGATTGCTCAGGAACGGTGAGGGCTAGAGAAAAAATTCCAACTGTGCTGGAATCAGTACAGCGCTGCCTATGGAAAGATACTTAGAACTGGGATTGGTGGAAGTGGTATAATAGATAAATAGGTATAGTAAAATAGGGTCAATCTGCATACAATTGATAACATGGTATCGTATGGTTTACCACGTCCCATTCATATACATGTAATAAAGCCCTTTTCTTGATGTTTTTCACTTTCCATTTTTTTTATATATACATTATACCCCCACAAGCAAATTATTACGCAGGCAGCGCGTTGTCCCCTGCCCATTACGTTGCTGTTATTTTTCATACACAACATTTAATGTGAAGAAATGACATTGTGTAGTGGCACAGTCATCAATCTGGCTGTCCAAACAGATGAACAAAAAGCCAATGAGTTCAATTATAATGATAGAAAAGTATACAAAGGTGAGTAATGCCCGAGGGCTGCTTTAGCTTATTACCTCATTAATAATAAGTGCTGTGCTATAAATTTCAGATTTGAGGCAGTTTCCGAAGAGCAGGAAAAGCATTTTCGAGACTTGAACATTACCCGTAGCGAAGTCAAACGAGAATTCCATAGAGAGCGATATGTGCGGAAGTAACACTAACATTCTGTTTCTAATCTTATATCAGATGAAAGACCATAAAAATGCAAATTCACGAATAAGATGAAGTGTATTCTGTGATTCTTAACCACTTACAAGAGACGGGCTAAAAAAAGAAACAGGAACACAGATTCTATAGGAAAGGGATGGGAAATGTGCTTTCCATCGGAAATATAAGGTTTTATACAGAATGTATTTTTCCATTGTTTGATTGAACTTTATGCAATATTTTGGATGAGCGTTTGGACAGATTTCTCTCTTTTAATTTTTGTTCAGCCAACCAAAACATATGTCATCACATCGCTCAGCAGCCAAAAAATCATCTGCTCCGTAGACGTGAGATGGTAATAATCTAATCCACTCCCAAGGGAACAGAAGAGTAGGACTAGAATTGTTCTTATTACAAGATATATATAGTACGCATCTATAAATAGGAGTCCTTCCAGACAGATTCATGGTTACGGTTTGGAGATTGGTGGTCCACAAATACAAGATTAACCTATAGCTCCTTCTCTCAAAGGATGACCCTTGGGGATTTCTCTATAGCACCATCTGTAGTTGGTGACATCTATAGTACTAAGCTATAAGTTAAAGGGATTCTACCATTAAAAAACTTTTTTTTCTAGGTAACATGTCGGAATAGCCTTTAGAAAGGCTATTCGTCTCCTACCTTTGGAAGTGATCTCCGCCGCGCCGTTCGTTCAAAATACCGGTTTGTACCGGTATGCTAATTAGTTCTCTCGCAGTGATGGGCGCGTCCCCCAGCGCAGGAGATGCGATGGGGGCCTCCCCATTGCTGCTCGAAAACTGACTCTAGCATCGCCTCTGTCTTCTTCTGCATCCACCCTTTCCTTCTTCGGCTTGACGTCGGACGCCTGCGCAGTACGCTCTGTTCAGCGAAGTTCACCGAACTTACTGCGCATGCGCGAAATTGCGGTGTCGGCACTATGTCCGCTTGCATGCGCAGTACGTTCGGTGAAGTTCGCCGAACAGAGCGTACTGCGCAGGCATCCGACGTCAAGCCGAAGGAGGAAGGGGCGGATGCAGAAGAAGACAGAGGCGACGCTGGAGTCGGTTTTCGAGCAACAATGGGGACGCCCCCATCGCATCTCCTGCGCTAGGGGACGCCCCCATCGCTGCAAGAGAACTAATTAGCATACCGGTACAAACCGGTATTTTGAATGAACAGCGCGGCGGAGAGCACTTCCAAAGGTAGGAGACGAATAGCCTTTCTAAAGGCTATTCCAACGTGTTACCTAGAAAAAATAGTTTTTTAATGGTAGAATCCCTTTAAAGGGAGTACCTCGAACCAAGAGTTTCAACCCACCCCCAATAAGATAAGATTGGGAGCCCTTGTGCTTCTATTGCTGAAATATAATTGTTTTTGTAAATACTCAGTTGAGCTTTTTGGAGCAACAGGGTTCTCGCCATTGCACCAAAAACGGAAATGGGGCTGGGTTGATAGGTTGATATACTGGTTATGGTTGGTTCCAGGATTTAGAGATTGATGATTTATCCTCAGGATAACATTGGTTCGGGTCCAACATTTTGCACCCCCACTGAACAGATGATACAAGAGCCATGACAAGAGGATTTCATCTCTGTACATTGTGGCTATGCCAGGTTACTGCAGCTCAGTTCCCAGTCACTTGGATGGCAAGAAGTAGGGGACAGATGAAATACAATATGACTGCAAGACCAGACTACACAGTGTTTGTAGTCTGTTACCATGGAGACACATAGATCTGCATAGAGGCTATAGACATAAAATTATAGCAGAGAGCATTATTTCATTGTACATGTAATATGGATCAATATGGTAGAAAAATATCAAAGTGCAGTCTTGCTGCCAAAAAAACCCATTTGTATGCAGATGAGATTTTTGGTGCACTCAGGGTGTGGCCATGTCTCCAAGATCAGGTGTTTCTGCTTGAGGTAACTGCCTAATGTCACCATTTAAAATAAAGATTAACATATACCCATGTGCATTAACTTAATAGTAGACCTTTTATTGACGAACACCCCAGGACCAAGACCCAAGGCCCAAGCAGACCAACTTTAACTAGTGTATGTCACTTACAAGTGGCATAGGGTGGCAGTAGAATCTAAGATGTACCTGTGAATACAAGCATGGCTGCAACTAGTCTTGCCGTAAGGACAGTACCATCAACCATACGACCATTCGTGCACTTGCACCGGGTCCTATGCTAGTGGGGGCCCACTTTGGACAGTGGGACAGTCCTGCGTTTTCTGTCCCACTGCCTAGGGAAACGGGTCCCGTGTTGCATCAACTCAGATGCAGACAGTAATGAAGTAGGGAGCTGTATGCTCTCTGCTTCACCATCCGGCCGCTGTCTTTGCTCCCGGTGTCCTGGGAGCAGGAGGCACAATGTAGTGACGTCACTTACAATCCGCCTGTTGCTCCTTGAAGACTCCAGGACCACAGGCAAAAGTAAATGGGGAAATGGGAAAAGGTAAGTATTAAGGATTTTTTTTTTTTTTTCTTTGTTTATATTCAGTGGGGGAAATGAAACTGTGGAAGCAAGCTGGAGGTGGTTGGGGGTATATATTGTGGGGGACATGACACTGTGGGGGACATACTGTGGTGCCATACTGAGAAACATGATACTCTGTGGGCAACCTAGAGGGGGTCATGACAGTGTGGGGGGACATACTGGTGGAGAAACCTGGGGGGGGGGAATATAATACTGTGGAGACAACCTGAGAGGAACATGATACTGTGGGGACAACCTGAGGAGGACATGATGCTGTGGGGCAACCTGGGGGACATGACACTGTGGGGGCAACCTGAGGCAGACATGACAGTGTGAGGGCAATTTTTTTTGGGGGGGTACATGACAATGTGAGAGCAACCAGGAAGGAGACATCATGAGGGACATTATGGGGACACTAAAGAGACATTAGTCACTAAGGGGCGTTCTACTATGTGGGGACCACCGAGGGGACATTATTATTTGTGTAAGTCTGGTATTTCCAGGTGGTGGTGATGGGGGACCCACTTATGAAACCTTTGCACAGGGCCCACCAGTGTATTAAAACGGCCTTGCATAAAGGTGCAGCATCATAGTGTGGGTGGTCCCCCATCCTGTGCCCTGTGCCCATTAAAGAGAAAATTGCCTTCATCAACACTCTGGTACCGGGTTTGGCAGTAGCCCAGGTTTATGTAGTACATAGCACATTCTTGATCTATAAACCCAATCCAACACTGGAAATTCATTGAGAACATTCATATAAATCAGCCCAGGCCCAACATCTTTGACCTGTTGAGGGGCCCAGGACCCTTGATAGACTTAATCCACCCCTGCTCAATAGTACCAGCTTTCTAATTTTCAATCATACTGGCAATCAATAGGACATAGGAACAACTTCCCATTTCTTGATAAAATGATATAAACATGAATATCGTACCTCCCAGCAGTCGTGATGTCCTTAACTCCAGTGGGTTGTGGCCTGTTAGAAAAAAGAGACATTGGCTTAGTTTTTCTGAGGCATTTAGAACATGCAATCCATTAATTCTACAATATTTCATTTAGAATATATACTAATATCTAATCCTTCCGTACTATGTAATATGCAGCCTGTACCATAAGGTTACCCTATAAAGAGCATTGATGGGTTGTACCAATCATAAATCTATTGCATTTAAAATAGAAGCACCATCAAGGGAACTTCATTGAATAATAGGTTATTCTTCATGATTCCTTGCATGTTCTCGTTGACCGGGAAAGGTTGTTGCCCGGAGACTTGAACCGTCGTCTTGTAAGATGTTAGTCATTTCAATAGACAAGTGAAAGGGCATCAGAGCAATAGTGTAAGAGGTCATTCCTTTGCATACAAGGGCCTGAGTCATCAATGACACTAATTCCGTAGTATATTGAATAATTGTGCTCCGTTATTGGTTGAGCTAACCCATTGTTAGAGCCAAAGCCGATGTGTTAGTAACGTTCCCAGCTTATCGATCTATATGCAATTCAGGCTACAGAAGGGTTAAATCAGAAGAAAAACTATCATCATAGGAACATATAATATATTTCCTGTTCATGCCATACGGGCTCACATAGATCCAATTTTTTGCCATCGCGATTTCCATCATGTTAATTACCAGGTTACAAAGTGAGCGATGAACCTCAGTGACATTTTCCTTGGTTGATGTGTACAAAGAACACTTCTAATAAAACTCCTTATCTTCCCCAATGCAGCTTGTTCTAATCCACTCATCTGTGCCCTTATTTATTATATTTGCATCCATCAAAAGTTAAATAAGCACACATCATATTGTGACCGTTCCACTTAGACAGCAACATGTTTGAGATTCCGACGCCTGACATCACAATGTATTATTCATAGCCTGTGCATTGCTTACTTGTTGCCATACAATATCACACATCTTCTTCAATATGTAACACGTAAATGTGTAAAATTACAATTTCTACCTATGCTATTATAGTTTGCATACATTTTTCTTACCCCATTGTCCCTACCTCATAATATATTGTATATTCTATATATCGGTAGCTTAATCTAATGCTGTCTGGAGTTGTATTCTTAAGTTGATTATATACAAGATGAATGTCAACTCAACCAGCCATTTTCTGTGGAACCAGCCACCCGTTTAAGGCAGCAATTCCCAACCGGGGTGCCTTGGAGACTTGTCAGGGGTGGTGCATCATGGGAAGACTGAATGCAATGGTGAGGCCTTCAGCTTTCTGCTCCACCATTCAGGCTTCTGCTAGTGATGTCTGCAACTCTGTGCAGGCCTGCTGCATTGAACTAGAGACATGAGGAATAGAGCAGAAGAGAGCTCCATGGGAATGGGGCTTGATAATTATTACTTTTTTATTTACGTGGTACATCTACTGTGTGGGTACCACTGGCATGCATTATACTGTGTGTGTGTGTGTGTGTGTGTGTGTGTGTGTGTGTGTGTGTGTAATAGGATACAGTATATTGTGTGGAAAACTGGGGAGTACTATACTTTGTGTGTACCACTGGGATGCATTATACTGTGTGTGTAGGGGGGGGGGGGCAATAGGATGCAGTATATTGTGCAGGAGGAGCACTGAGGAGTTTTATACTGTGTGTGTACCACTAGCATGCATTATACTGTATGTGGAGAGAACTGAGGAACATAGGGGCCACTGGTGAGTAGAGCATACTCTTGGTGCAGGGTTACTCTGGAACATTATACTGCATATAGGAGCCATTGGGCAGCATTATACTATTGTGTGTAGGGGTCTCCAGGGAGTATTATACTGTGTGCCTGGGCCACTGGGGAGCAGTACACTGTGTCTGTGGGTCAATGTAAAGCATTATACTATGTATAGTGCCCACTGGGGAGCGTTCTACTAGGTGTACAGGTCACAAGCGAACATTGAACTGCATGTAGGGTCTACCATGGAGTATTATACTTTGTGTGAGGGCGATGATGAATTTCAAGATCCTTAAAGGGATCCCATCATTAAAACGTAATTTTTTTCTCACTACCACATAGGAATAGCCTTAAAAAAGGCTATTCTTCTCCTACCTTTAGATGTCTTCTCCACACTGCAGTTCAGTATATAATCCAGTTTTCATCAGTATGTTCTCTCGCAGCACTGGGACGGTCCTCAGCACTCAAACAGCACTGGGGGCGTCCCAAATGCTGCCGGAGAACTCTCCAGTGCTGCCTCCATCTTCTTCAGGAAAGGGTCTTCATTGCATCTTCTTCCGGCAGTGACTTCAAACTTCTAGGCCTCGGGCAGCCGACTGCGCATGCCTGCCGACCACAAGAAAATGGCCGCTTACAATACTGTGTAAACGGCCATTTCTTGTGGCCAGCGGGCATTCGTAGTCGGCTTTGCTCTAGGCCCGAGGCCTAGAAGTTTGAAGCCAATCCCTGGAAGAAGACGCAAAGAAGGCAGCATTGGGGACATCCCCAGTGGAGTTTGAGCACTGAGGACCGCCCCCAGTGCTGCGAGAGAACTCATTTGCATACTGACAAAAACCGGATTATATACCGAACGGCAGCGTAGAGAAGACATCTAAAGGTAGGAGAAGAATACCTCCAACAGTAATTCAAAAAGTCAGTCTTGTGGGACTTTTCCATCCAGGATTTCTGCCAGACTCTGAGTCGGGGACTCCAATATAGATGTCAATGTAGTATTAATGAACTAAACTTATCTTTAGACAGCAATGTTTCTGATTAAGAGAATATTCACTATTATTACAGTGACATCGAGGTGATACTATCACAAATTAGCCCCTAATTAGTCTTCAGGAGTGCCATTGGCAAAAGCAAATTACTGGGATCCAGTTCATTCAAAAGCCCTATTAAATACCAATGGTTAGCTGACACTAAGTGGGATTAGCACAGTATTGGATTCCTATTATCTGCTGTTGTTGTCCCAGTCACTTTGTTACTGAGTGCTAAAAACCAAGAAGCAGCATTTGGCATTATGGCTTCACTATTGTTCAGAATTCACACATTAGGAGGGATTATTTAACACTGAGTAGTCATTTATGTGAGTTAGATAATCAAATATAGTGCTGGAAAAAAATAAACAGACTCATTGGTTGAATTTCCATTGGAAAAAGCCTATCAATGCCGTCCCTGAGATTGACTCTTAGCGGTCAAATTTTAATACACATTGGGAGTTTGTTAAACTCTATATGAAATGACACACATGACCATTTAGGGACATTCTCGCTGACCAAAATGGTACCTTTGCTGTGTGAAAAACTTGGCCAAGACAATCACCTTTTTGAAATTATTCTAATGGGTATACAAGTGCTACTCGGGGTGACTGCAAGTGTCCATCTCCTACTGCCAAATGATTGTCTTCCACTGCCTAAGACTGCTAACGTCATTGTGATTAATTTCAATATAAATCCTGTCAACAGTTGGTGTGGCCTTTGCCCTTTGCCTTCCATCAAATTTTCTCGGTACACTTGTCTTTGGAGGAACTCGGGAAGGAGTTTGTACCCACCATCTTGGAGAACTAAGCCCAGATCTTCTGTGGATGTAGGCTTGCTCCAATCCTTCTGTCTCTTCATGTCATCTCAGATCAGGGCTCTGTGGGGGCTGGATCATCAATTCCAGGACTCCTCCTCCAAATGGCAAAGGTCACACCAAATATTGATGGGATTTAGATTTTTCTTTTCTTCATTGTTAATTGGCAAAAATATACTATTAACCCTTTATTTTTAAAAGCATTTATAGTGTATGGTCCCAAGTGAACCAATACAGTAGGAAACTGCCCTCTGTAATATCCATATACCCTTTGAAACATTGGCTATAGCCAACTGAAAAACAGGCAGATTACTGAAGGTGTCATTCATATCTAAAGGGTCATCGCTTGGCATTTGAGCTGAGAACTGAATCACTTGCTGCTGTCTGTAGGAAAATCTGGTATATCAGGCCCCGCCTCCTTTGCACCTAAAATCTTGCATTTCCATAGAAAGATGACTATATCTGCATTGCTTCTTCAGTTTTTTCTCCTATTGAAGATCCCTATAGTTAGTAGAGGGATCCGAACAGCACGCACCCATAGAAATGAATGGAAGCACCTGTGATGCTGACTTTGCCGGCGGCCGGCCGGCGTCACAGGTGCTTCCATTCATTTCTATGGGTGCGTGCTGTTCGGATCGGCTGATCCGAACAGTGTTCGCTCATCTCTAATAATAAATATAAAGGTAAAATAATTAATATTTGGTGGAATAAATGAATGAACAACAATAAAGTGAATCATCAAATGACCTTTTTCCCATGTAAACAAGCAAGAACCCTACTGACTATGAAAATATTCAGTATCTGGAGTGCGCAGACCACAAATACCTATATAAATAAGAATCCTATATAATATATCTAGGTTACTTGTAGGAATTTTGTGCTTATTGTGGCTTGAAGACTGATAGCAGCAAATAAATTCCATTTGTAATGAAAGTTTCAAACACCCTCAACAGCAGAAAGCAGAACATTACTTCTGCCGCCTCTCAGCCTGTCAGGCTATTTCAGTTTTATTTCCGTGTGCTACAATATAAAATGCACTAACCATCCAAGAGGATCAATATACACCTTCCTCAACACCATGGAATTATGTTCTAAAATTGATTCCACCTCTACGCATGAGATCTTACAAACTGCATTCTCAGTTAATTATATAATATTGTCTTACTATGAATGAATAGGGACTGGAGCCCGTTTCTCGCCCTGGCATCTCGCAAACTGCTGACATACAATGTTCTCTCTGAAGCAGATAATGAATTGCATCCTGTACGTACATCGCGCGCGCTCACAATAAGGAAATCTACGCATCATTTGAAATAAATAACTACAAATGAGATCTTTAGCAGAATTTTTTGGTGGCTTTTTTAAAGTTTAGTGAAGTATAAGAAGAGTCGTCTATAGCGCTATACTACGCGCCTCGCACCTCTTCATATTGGGTATAATATGGAAAGTCCGCTTCGGCCTACGTACAATGGAGGCAGCAGGTGTATTAGAAGAACCACAAGTATCACATAACAGAGTGTAGCAAACAGAACATAATACTGTATCATAGGTAGTGATGGGCGAATATTCATAAGGTTTTCTGGAAGTGCAAGAATTTATTTCTTAAAGGGATTCTATTACTAGAATGCTTTTTTAAATTAAATACATGTAGGAATAGCCTTAAGAAAGGATATTTATTCTTCTCTTACCTTTATCATTCTGATCCGTGTCACCGTTCCTGAGAAATATCTTCTTCCTTATGTAAAGGAGTTCTCTCGCGTTCCCCTGCACTCAAACAGCACTGGCGGCATCCCCAATGCTGCTTGCTAACACTCCAGCGACGCCTCTTTCTTCTGTCTTCTTCTCCGGACCGCACCTTCTCTTGCGCTCCCATTACGTCTTTGTCCAAAAGCGCCTAATGCGCATGTCCGGCAGCCATTTTCCTGTGTTCCCTCCCATTCGGCCACAGGAAAAGCGCCAACTGTGCTTGTCCATTGGCCATTTTCCTGTGGCCTCTCCCATTCAGCAACAGGAAAAGCACAGACTGCGCATGTCCGTTGGCCATTTTCCTGTGGCCGAACGGGAGAGAAATGGCCGACGGACATGCACAGTCAGCGCTTTTGTATGAAGATGCAATGGGAGCACGAGAGAAGAGACGGTCTGGAGAAGAAGATGGAGGTGTCACTGGAGAGTTTTCAAGCAGCACCGGGCAAGTGCTATTTCGGTGCAGGGGAACGCCCCCAATGCTGCGAGAAAACCCAATTACATAAGGAAGAAAGAAGACATTTCTAAGGAACGGCGGCGTGGATCAGAATAATGAGGGTGACAGAAGAATAGCCTTTCTTAAGGCTATTCCTATGTTTATTTAGTTTAAAAAGGGTATTCTAATGATAGAATCCCTTTAAATTGTGGGGTCTCTTTAGCATACTCTCCTATACTGGACTCCTCCTCGGCATCCTCTGGCATTCTCGTCTTCTTTTTGGATCATCTGCCATCTTCTTCAGCTCTTCTTCAGCCCCCAGGTCACCATTGAGGTTTGTGATTAGGTTTCAGCAGTCAACATAATCACGCTTTAACCCTACGTCATCATGACTTTATGAGGTTGTAAGGTCACAGCGTGATGACATCAATGCCCCCCCCCCCCCCCACATGATCACTAAGGCCCAATCACAGTGACTTGGAGACCAAAGAAGATGTCGGCCCAGGAAGCAGTCTAGAACACTGGAGGATGCGGAAAATAGAACCCAGAAAAGGTGAACAAATGTTTTTGTTTTTTTTACCCACCCGCCCTGACGCCTAAAACGGGCAGCCAGCTGGTTGAAATTTTGCCACATTTGTGCAAGGTGAACTCCAAGAACTTTGGGTTCAGTATACCCCAAAATTTTGGGGAAATTCATAATGAACCCACAACTATTTACAATTTTAGAAGCATTTTGCAGGATTATAAGTGAGACTGAACAAGAGTGAGACTGTTCATATCTGTTATATGTAAAGTTGGTCCCATTGTGGATAATACAAGCGCCGAAAGCGCCAATCAGTTGGGAAAAGTGGTCAGCTGTTGGCCCTTCCCAGATCAGATAATAATATCCTACTCTAAATTGGCCTAAATCCTGGACAACCCCTTTAAGTGTGGACAACGTAGTCATTTAGCCTCTAGCCACTTTAACAGTATATTGAAGACTATCACTACAGAATCTGACAAACCCCATTACATTTGATGGGTTTTGGTGGTATAGATCTAGACTGCATACTGGAAACAATGATGCAGATGTGAACAGAGTACGAAGAACACAGTCCTGCAGTACATTGACACTGTGTATGGATGCTACATACGTGATTCAAGGGAGTGAAGCAACACATTATGTTGAAATAGTAACCGGTATACTGTATATACAGGTGCAAGATCTGCAAAACAAAATAACCTAAAGCAAATACGCGCTCCTTACGTTTACCCCGGTGTAATTTGTTCTATTCCCATTTTCCTCTTAAAGTGTAATTAGACAAGATTAATAAGGCAATAGTCCTTTACAAAGACAAATTGATGATTTCAGGCTCCTCAGAACAGCATTTGTCTGAAATATCAGAGGACAGATTGGCCTTCATCCCAGACTGCAAAAAAGCCAAAAGAATGTATATACAGAACAACAAAAAAATGTTATATTAATTTGCTCCCTTCAACTCCCAACTCCCTTGTAATACAAACGTGTCTTACACTGAAATGATCCTGCTTCTTGGAACGGCTCCAGAGCGGAGGCAATGCTTAGGAAATATTAATGTTTCAATGAACAAAATATGTAGTTTACTCTGATTCCTCTTTTTGGAGAAAAAAAAGAAAGAAAAACCTCTTTAGAGTTAATCACTTAATGAAGGCATGGATTTACAAGAATGGATGAGAGGAGACAGCGCTAGCATAGTATGTGTTCTTCAGATTTTGAAGACCGGCAAAAGAATAAGGAATTATAACCACAGAAGCTAACTGCATGCATAAAAAGGCGCACAAAAAGAATCAAGAAAAAGAAAAAGGAAATATAGCAAAAGAGTTGCAAGGCAGACACATAATGGACCCCGGGATAACAAATTTCCTTTGGCTCTGGAAATGGCCTGGGCAGAACAGGGGTGTGTAATGGAGGTGCCACCTGGGTCATGATGGTGGACGAGGGAACTGTAGGAGCGACTTGTGCTTGAATCCATATTGGTGGTCTGTCTGGGCTACTTGGAACCAACTTGCCGTGTGTGTGTCCTCATGTAACCACTACTCCCAACACCTTCTAATAGCTAGATCAGAATGGCCTATATGATGGGCAATTGGTCAAAACAACCATCCTGCTTTACTCAATCCAATAGTCTATGAACTAGCTAAAATGTATTCAAGTCCATGACATGTCTAGCAGTCAATGATTTATCACATCAAGAGGTACACTACCCAAAAGTAGGGTCTGAGAGATAGGACATCAAGGAAAGCACTTTCACACCCTCTTGTGGCAAGAACTAGTAACTAATCAGACCACACCTGTAATCAATTACATAACTACCAAGATGTACCTTCATGATGATTTTAGTAGAAATTCAGAAAAACTCTGAAAATATAAAATTTTATATTTGCATTTAAGACCAGCACAAGATCAAAAAACATTGCTGAATGTTCTATACGTACTAAAAACTAGTTAGTCCTAAATGTACTTACTTTTTATGGAAGGGTGTTAAAAACACAAATACTGCCCCTGCAGAATAGAATCATGTAATCTGCATGTAATGTGCATAGATACTACTTTCAACATCATGGAAATCATCAGAATTTTATTTTATTTGCAATTCACAGCACGTGGTCTCTAAAGGAGTTATATGAACGGCTCAGGGGGCAGATTGTGATTAAAGGAACTCCCCCTCTCTCCCAGCAGGAAGTCCAAGCAAGAGTGTATGCACCAATCAGCAGCTAAATTATAGCTAGGCAGCTGTATATAATAAATCCCTGCCTTTCAGCCTACTTGTAGTCAGGAAACTTCACTACCAGAAATTACCTCCCACACTAAGTTATGGCCGTGACTAGAGTCATTTACATTGCACAAAAAAGTATATTTTCAGCTGAACATGGAAGGTAAAATTATATTTCAGTAAACCGGTCCTACAATGACATGGTGAAAAAAAAAATATTGAGTAAAACATGATAAAGAGAAAGCATTAGGGATATTGGCGATAGTAAACTTTAGCAACCAGTGTCAAGTAGCTGCTGCCAAGGCAAACAAAAAAAAATCATAGGAGCCAAACGAGGCTCATTATCATAACTTCATTTGGTTTCTATGTAAATCACTAGAGATGAGCGAATCTTTAAAAAATTTGTTACGGCAGCTTCGCTCAATTTTCCGACACGATTTGATCCAAAATAATTTGCAGTGAATTGCATTAAAAAACAGCTCTTTCCTGGATGCAGAGAGCCTGTATAGTGGTGTAGGCTGAATTCCTCACTTCTGGGTAGGGTCAACCAGGTACTGGGGGCTACTAGCAGCCCGGGGTCACTGGATAGACCCTGGGCTGTAGAAGATGCATATCGTCACCCCCAGGTCTCACCGCAGAGGGTGCCAATGGGAAAGTGTAGCATGGCGGAACCCCTTGGAGGCCGCGGTCAAGTTTAACCGTGGCCTCCAAGGGGTTAAAAAATCCCATTGGAGCTGTACTCTGACCAGGGTTATGGAGCAGGGTGTTAGCTGTCAGTTACAAATAACATCCTCTCCCGATACCATGGGCGGTTGTGAAAGAGTTAAAGGGCTGTGACATCACAGGGCTGGCTGGCTGCTGATTGGCTGGATGCATTGCATTGTCAGTGATCCCGTATTTCCAGAGTTCCTTGATCCATGACCTAACATGCAGCAGCCATTTTAGGAAAAAATGTGAATTGTTGCCATGAAAATCAAATCAAATATTTCCTGAAATTCGGGTCAAATTCCACTTCATCACCTTCGATTCGCTCATCTCTAATGACCACACGTAGATTATTGACTACTTGTGTCTAAGAAGAACATACTAATATGTAGTATATTGGGGTAGGTACAGTGGAGGGTGAAGAAAATGAAGGGAATGGTCTTGTGACAGTATCAGGACAGATCATAAAATTTAGGGTTATTTACAGTATTTTTGACTTGGGATGATCTATTTACAATGTAGCAATGCATGAATGGAGAGTATGAGGACCTTTCTATACCTAGGCTTATAACAATGACAAGGAGGAGATGAGATGGTTCCCATAGAACCCCAGTTTCAACAACATCCAGATCATTTATATATAACAATACTGTACAGATTTGTCCCACATTACCTATCCTATTGGCTGGGCATGTTGCTATATGCATTGATCAAATTCTAGATGGTTTTCTGACTATCCTATTTGTGTCCGGCCTATCAAACCTGTTGTGATATTACGTTGACTTGGTTTCTCGACAAAACTGGAATTGTTAACCCAACTAAAGACACTTAAATATGGACACGTCAGTACGTCCTTTTTAACCATGACATATTAAAGGGATTGTCCCATAACAAGCATCCTATCTATACTGCTAGTTTATGTGAATTTAAGACTGTTCCTAAATACATTGCTTTATCAAAACTGCTTTGTTTTGCCACTATCTTAATTTATTCACTTCATTGTTGACACTGCATTTCAATGGCCACTGGGCTTATCTGCTCATTTCCCAAGTGATGTAGCTGCCTGCTCTCAGGGGGGGGAGGGAAGGGTTGACAAGCAACGGAGCTCCTTAGATAGGGGAGGAGGGATGTGAGAGCTCCGGGATTACTGTGCTGTCTATCTTCAGTTTTTCCACTTATCAGCCGGTTTAATTGAATTTGGCTGATAAGGGCTGAGAAAAGGAGTCCATTACCTCTGTCTGTAATGCAAGCTGACTCAAATCCAGCTCTGCTACATCAGTTTCCACATCAGCTTTATACTGTGGTAATGCATTTACAACCAATCCCTCATTACTGACTGCAAACATAGCAGACAGCAGAGCAAGTGAAACCCCACCCACCAATGTGCTGAGAAATCCAGGAAGTGAAGAGAGCACAGAGCCCTGCAGGCTGCAGAACAAGAGTTATGGGAATACCCCTTTAATCATTAAAAGTTACAAAAATTAAATATTTTGTTCTGTATAATTTACTGACACAAAATGGTTAGACTTAATCCAATTCTGAGCCAACTTACTTACATTTCTACTCTAATTTCCGGTCAATAATATACCACTAGGTATCAATGCTGTTGTAGAACACTAGGAAACCAAATGTATCTGCTTGTCATGCCATCTAAACTACAATATGCAGTGATAATTCAATACTTGACAAGTTTTTATTCTGCATAAAGAGAAGATGCTGAGCATTAAAACGTCTTGGGCGACCAACTCTATTCTATAAAGATTTATTGGCCATGAGGAATACAGAACTTTAAGCAAAATGACTCCACATAATAGGATTGCAAAGAAAGGACAGCAGTGACCTATTTTACTCATATGTAAACTAACATGTGTTTGAGAATATTTGTTTAGTTCTTAAAATCTAGTGTGACTGGAAAGCCCGAAGGAGAGGAGGTCAAGGTTTCGCAAGATTTAGATGTTCAATATTTTAGACTTGAACGCTTGCGGTACATTGAGGTTCGGGAGATTATACAGTGTGAACATTACAAAGGCAAATTTTAGATGATTCGCAATAAGAAGAATCCCAACCAGGCAAAAGGTGAAAGCAAAAAGAATACCTACCTAAAAACACACATTAGCTTCTCCGTAAGGTACTTACATCATGTCTATTATAGCTATTATAGTATAGTCTTATATTAAAGTAGAAATATTAGGAGTCTACAAGCGTGAAATCATTATATACTGATAATAAATAAAGTGATATCACTATGCAGCAACTATTAACAGAGTGATGTCACAATATAGTGACAATAAACAGGATGATATCACTGTTCAGGGACAATAAACAGAATGATGTCACTATAAACGGACAATAAATAGAGTGATGTCACTATAAAGGGACAATAAACAGTAATGTCACTATAAAGGGACAAACAGAATGATGTCACTATAAAGGGACAATAAATAGAGTGATGTCACTATAAAGGGACAATAAACAGAATGATGTCACTATTAAGGGACAATAAACAGAATGATGTCACTATAAAGGGACAATAAACAGAATGATGTCACTATGAAGGGACAATAAACAGAATGATGTCACTATAAAGGGGCAATAAATACAGTGATGCCACTATAAAGGTACAATAAACAGGATGATATCACTGTACAGGAATAATAAACAGAGTGATGTCACTATAAAGGTACAATGAAAAGGGTGATGTCACTATAAAGGGAAAATAAACAGAATGATGTCACTATGAAGGGACAATAAACAGAGTGATGTCACTATATAAGGATAATAAACATATGATATCACTATGAAGGGCTAATAAACAGTGATGTCACTATACAGGGATAATAAACAGAGTGATGTCACTATGAAGGGACAATAAACAGTGATGTCACTATACAGGGATAATAAACAGAGTGATGTCACTATAAAGGTACAATAAACAGTGATGTCACTATACAGGGATAATAAACAGTGATGTCACTATAAAGGTACAATAAACAGAGTGATGTCACTATGAAGGGACAATAAACAGTGATGTCACTATACAGGGATAATAAACATAATGATATCACTATACAGGGATAATAAACATAATGATATCACTATACAAGGATAATAAACAGTGATGTCACTATAAAGGTACAATAAACAGAGTTAATAAACATAATGAATTCAATATATGGAGATAATAAACAGTGATGTCACTATACAAGGATAAGTGTGATGTCACTATAAAGGGACAATCAACACAGTGATGTCAGGGATCCATAATTTTGCCTTAGTGCCATTTCATACATATGGTGGAAGTTATTACGACCGGATTCCAAGAGCGGATCTTAATTTAAAAAAACGCTGCTGTCAGATGCAACTCAATGATTAAAGACTAATCATTATAATTAGTACATTTATCCCATCTCGGGCCTATCTGTGCACCAGAACTGGAATCTACACCAGCTAGAAGAGGTCATAGATTTCAGGTAAAATTTACGCAAATTTCTGGTGCAAATTATAAAAGCGACAATGGTACGGATCTCGCCCTGTCACCTGCTCCTGGCCACCTTTTAGACAATAGTGTAAAAACAGTGGAAATGCACAATTTTTGCCCCAAAAATGACTTGTAACACATTATACTTGAAAACTGACTAAATACTAAGCTCAATTCTCTCAAGAGCACCTATACAGATCTGTGCGCCATCACCATAGGGTATTGGTCGCTTGTCTCTTGCTATGTCACTGCTTACAACATATCGCCATATTCTCGGCAGCCTATTTATATTCTCTGCATTAAATGTGCTGCAGAAATGAGTTCAAGGTTGCGGAGCAGCGATAATCTCTTGATATTTGGTCTTCAGAGTTAGAGGGAAGATGTGATACTGATAAATTAGAAGTCATTTTCTGATTAGTCAGAGTTAAGCAGCGATTAATACTCGCTTTCTTAGGACTTAGATGGTGACAGCTCGAGAAGTGCTTGATTTATTGACTGATTGCTTTATGTTTTCCCTTAAACTACGATATGTCCTCGGAGGATAAGCAAAGTCCCTAAATGTCATTCATGGATTAAACTGCTACATTTGCAAAATAAAGTCTTTTTTTTTTCCTTTTCTTGAGCTTTAGTTTAGTCAGCAAGAGCATTGTTAGAAACTGGGCTGAGGATCTGGAAGGAGGAATGCTGAAGGGAATGGTATAAAGCAGGTAACAGGTTTCATCTCCACATATGATATTATAAGACATGTTAGAGCAAGGGGAAACGAGACAGGGATACTAAAGGGGTCTTCCAACTTTTTGCAAAGAAAGCTTCATCATGACTATATCAGTATTCTCTATTTTTGCTGAAATCTCTTTAACTGAAAATCAAGTCCGTGCATCAAATTGGGAGGATTACTGCAGATAAAAAGGTCTGCAACAACTTTCCCCTTCAGGACTATATACTTAAAGGGGTTACAAAGACTCAAGCAATATTTATCTTCCATAGGATAGAGGATAAATTCCTGATCAGTGGGGTCTGACTGTTGAGATTCCCACCATTGATAAAGGGTAAATATTGCTTGTGGTGTAACCTCTTTAAAATGACAAAAATTTATCATGTTCTAATATACTTTGTGTTTCAGTTCCTCAACAGTTTTAAGATATTTGGTAAATGTGAACAAACTTTCAATAATAGTTGGCTGAAAATTATTCCTCCCAACCCCCGGATCTAAAGTAATCCTCTGCCAGATACCACTGTTGCATGGTTTATCTCCCCTGAGAATAAAATGATTGAATATGTAAAGTTCAATGTATCCAATCTTTCTTTCCCAAACCAAATCTATTGGGAAATAGTTGGGACACCCTCGTGTACATCAAGTAGTGTCTAGCGCTGCTGAAATCAGTGGGTTTGGCCAGCACTAACTGAGAAGTGGATACACTTGTTTCTGGCCTGGACCATACTCTGTGTGCTAGATACTTCAATAGTCTAATACTCATTGACAGTTGCTACAATGTATCAGTATAGATTCCAAGCTTCTAATCTGCGGCAACCAAACAGAAACCACATGGACCCCATTATAGTTTATTTTTCCCAGGTAACCACATTTCTATGCGTATAGGTTTCCCATTGGGAGTCCCCACGGGGACTTCCCAAACGGAAACCAGAACCCAGATGTGAACTGGGCCTAAGAGAACATTGCCTCGTGTAGAGCTGGGCAAACCAATTCTTTCCGAGACGGTTTCGACACAAATATTCCAAATTATTTGTTTTTAACAAAACCAAACAATAGGCAATTTGTCTCAGACAAACTAAAATGGCCGTCACGACATGCATTGTGGGGAATTCTTATACTATGGGTTCTCTTCAGACCCCATAGTTATAATAGGTGAAGGCCATGGGGGGTGAACAAAAATATAAATATTTATACTCACCTTCCCTCACCTCTTTTGGACTTCTTTGTGGTGTTTGGCATTCTCCTAGTAACATTATGCGTCTGGGGTCACTGCTGAGGGCTGGGAATGGGCCACAGTGGTCACATATTCACACTGAGCATCATGAAGTCATGATTCTGTGTGTGCCCTGTGATTGGGCCTCAGCAGAGACCCCAGGTGCATGATGTCACCGAGGAGCTGAAGGAAGGGGCAACATGGTGGCCCAGTGGTTAGCACTGCAGCCTTGCAGTGCTGGAGTCCTGGAGTTTGACTCTTGCCAGGACAAACAGCTGCAAGGAGTTTGTATGTTCTCCCCATATTTGCATGGATTTCCTCTCAATCTATTGAAAAAAAAAACAAAAACATACTGACCGGAAAGAAAAAAAATGTACATTGTGATCCCTTAATGGGGCTCATAATCTACATTTTAAAAAAAGAAACAAAAAAAAGAAGAGCTGAAGGAAGGTGAGGCCCCTGAGCATCCATAGAATATAATAACTTCATTTCTAAGTCTATCCAAACTTGTTCAACTCGAAACGAATCAGAGACCTGAACCATCAAACCTAAAACTAAACAAATCTTGGGAGGTTCAACCATCACTAGACTCGAGTGGCGCCCGGAATCTAATGGATGACCATTATGACGACCATCATTTAGACATCAAATTTCCAATATATTGTCATATCCTAGAGAAAGAACTATACATGAAGACTGAGACTATACACACACTACACACAATAAGCAGTAAAAACAAGTGCCCTGAATAAAAAATATTCATTTTTCAATGTAATGTTTTTATCACGGGTGTTTTTGTTAAGCAGAAACATTTACTTAAATGGGTTTTACAGGTTAAAAATATTGATGACGTATCCTAAAGATAGATCAACAATACCAGATTGGTGGGGCCTGACACCTAACACCCCAATAATAAGATGTTCTCAGCCACTAATCCACATAGAATGGAGTAGGATGCAGACAGCTTTTTCTTTTGTAGTGTCCAAATCAGCTCTTAGGGTAAGTTCACACTGAGTAAACGCTAGCTTATTTTGTAGAGTAAAATTACACTTGTAAATTTTGCTATCCCATTGACTTCAATGATGTTTTTTTACAAGTGTAAAAATACGCCTGTAAAATGTCATTGAAGTCAATGGGAGTCTTATTTTTACACGTGTATTTTGCAAAAATACACGCGCGTTTACTCAGTGTGAATGCATATTCATTTAAATGGAACCTAAGCTGCAGTGACTCAATTCTGCCACTACACAGAGAACAGCGCTGTCTGCTTCCTGCTCCATTCTTGTGCATCACCTGCTGGGAACAGCTCATTAGTGGGGGTGGTGGGTGTCAGGTCACTAATATCAGACATGTGATATGTGGACATTAATATATTTAACCTGGAAAACCTACTTGCTGACAGCTTCCAGCTGAAAACACATTTATCTATGTTGAACAGCAAATAAACTAAGTGTCAAATAAGTCAACAGAGCAGAAAAGTAACAACAATAAATTATAAATTGGATGAATTTTGCATAACTTTTATGCATATGTACAACCTTAAGATAGATCATCATTATCCTTACCCCAGAAAAACACATTAAGGACTCTGATTTCTCAGGAAAAAATACAAATACAATATTGCTGTCTGCTATAAAGACCCTTGATGGGCTTCAATTCATAATGAAACCAGTGGATGGACACACACAGATTATATGGAATAGGGTAGTGATCATGTGACAGAATACCTCAAAATCATTAAAAAAAAAAAAAAAAGCCTGTTACACACATATCTGGACATGTTTAAGGGGGTTATCCAACTTCTAAAATGTATCTGCAAATACATCCACAGCAGTGCTAATCCTCACTGTTCCCTTGTGCACCCTTTGCTTGGCTTTATTTTACTTTCTGCTCCTTGTATCACTGTTATTTACATATAGTGAATCGGTGGACAGACTACATTTCCCAGGATTCATCTGCCTGCTTGCATTCTCTGTGTGCCCCTTCCTTCTCCACCCCCCTGTAATGAAATCAGAGGTAATAAATCACTTCAACATATGAGGTCATGTCCAACTGCGATGTTTCATTTGCAAGCTCATTTCCTCCCTATGAGCAGCAAATACAGAGAATGCGAGCAGGCAGATAAATCCTGGGAAATGTAGTTTGTCTACAGATTCACTGCATGTAAATAACAGTGATACAAGGAGCAGCAAGTAAAATAAAGCCAAGGGTGCACAAGGGAATAGTGAGTATTTAGCACTGCTGTGGATGTATTTGCAGACTATTTTTGGGAGCTGGATAACCCCTTTAAGCCAAGAGGAAAGGTAAAAAAAGCAGTCTCCTGTAGTGTGCCGCAATGAGTTGCTACAGCTTCTGTACATCTGTAATATAGTATACAATGTATCATGTCACAGTTTCTATTCTCATGGATTCTGTATGTACCTGTAAAAGACGGTGACCTTGTCCCATTATATAAAATCAGAGGTGTATAGTATGATACAATTTTACTCATTTAAAGGGGAACATCGAAAAACAACAAAGCCTTGGATCTGCTGCCAGTATTAGCACGCTTTGTAGGCTTTACCGACTGATCTCTGGCCATTGACACAATAATTTAGCAAAAAAACAGAAATTTCATTGAGGTGCTTCATTAAAGTGACATGGCGGGAGCCTTTTATTTCTGCTGTACAAACACACTGGAACATCCAAACCAAGCATCAGAGACAAAATGTGCCGAGCTAGCAAATCTTCCGAATATACTTTACTGTGACGAATGGCTCCCTCGATACCAGAGCTGAATTTTTATAAGCAATCCAGATATATGAAGCATATTTAACCTTCATTTATGTAAAAGATATTGCAATTTGCTTAGCCAGAAATATATTTCTCTGTGAAATAGACTTTCAACGTTAAGGTTTTCTTTCTTAAACCGGAACGTATTTCTTAAATGGCCGCGTTCCCTATCAGTCTCCGATATAACATATTATTACCATTTAAATAGTTTTTTGGGGGAAAGCGTTTCATTTTATTAGCCTTGGCTGGCGAAAGCAAGATTTACTTCACTTTCAAAAAATCTGTCTAAAGATTTCTCTTGGTGAGGTCATGTGAAGGAGATTATTGAATAGGCCCTTTTCTCCTTGATATGCCAAGGTGAATGACACAGCAGTCTCCACTCGCTTCTAGCTATTCTCTTGTGAGACAGATTGCTAAGCTTCTGCTTAGCTTTACATGATTTTGCATGCCAGTCTCTGGGCCATGGGATGAAAAATTACCTTTCTGCCAATATCAGAGCTGGGACACTTCTCCCCGCATCCTCCACCAGATGGGCCTAATTAAACTATTAGCCAATGAACGACGGCTGATAGCTCCATTAGGAATCCTCCTGTGCTTAAATAAACAGCTCAGAATAAATAGATTTCCCAATTAGAGTGCCACGCACGTGTTTTAATCGGCCCGCTTCTAGTAGTGCCACATCTCTTAGCAACAGAAATGACTTGCTGTAACTGAACGTATGAGGAGATTTCCCGTCTGAGTCTCCTTTCGAGAGCTCGGAATCTAGTGGCGATGAGATATTATACACATATTGTATGGCGTCATATGATAAAAACCTTATCAGGCATTAAGTTACAACATCTCTAGGCATTGGATATATATATATTTTTTAAAGTACTGAATCCTGCAATTTGCACTATGGCCACTAAGCCTAGTAATAGGCAGGTAATTGCCAATTTTGTAGTTTTTTTTTTTTTGCAGCAGTCACTTCATGTGCATAACAGACAATACAGATAGTATGACGATAGAAGATAACACTCTATAGGTAGACCCACATAACGCTCATCATTGGATCCACTACTGACTATAGATAATGTCTACTCCCCCTCCCTCCTCTCTTGTAGGCCAGAATAAATCAGAATCTGTAAAGAAGATCACTAAACAATAGTAAAGGGGTGTCCGGGCTTTTTTTTTTATGGCCTTCAGGACATGTCATACAGTCAGTGGCAGGTGAGCTGCAGTGAGGGTGTCAGGCTGCTATACAGTGGACTAGGCCTTTCTGCTTCCAGACCCATATTGTTTACAAGACAGGTGCTGGAAGTAGCTCTATACTGCTGATCGGTCTGGGGGCTGGGTTTCGGCCCCATATCAATTATATATTTTTCCTAAGGCTAGGCCATAAAAAATAAGCCTGGAAAACCCCTTTAACATAGCAGAGGAAAAACTCATACAACATGGAATATAGAATTAAAAAGCAACTTCAAAAAAGTGATCTATTTCGCTATCTTGTTTTAACCACTTCCAGATCACCCATTGGGTTTTTACATTCAGATAGTGGCTTCCTTGTTCTGCAAGGATGTACCGGTACGCAGAAATGGGAGCCAGCTGTAACTATAGCCGGAGATCCCATAGAGAAGGCAAGGATGGTTTATTACTAGAGTATATTCGATTGAATACCTCCGCCGCATAGCTCCTGGTGCAAACACACTTCCGGGGTATCAAATTTTTACTGCCCCTCCCGCCTTCCCTGGCAGCTATGCAACGGAGGTATTCGATCGAGTATATTCACTCATTTCTATTTACTGCCGATCGCTGTGCAAATGTAAATGGTGATGGACATGAATGGAAGTGGCGGAGATCGCTGAGTACTATACTTTGGCTATCACACGACAGTGGCCATCCCACTAAGGTAAATCGGAGTACCGTCCACCACTAGTTACCTGGCTGTGATCATGTTTAGAGATGAGCGAACACTAAAATGTTCGAGGTTCGAAATCCGATTCGAACAGCCGCACTGTTCGACTGTTCAAATGGGTTTCGAACCTCATTATAGTCTATGGGGGGAAATACTCGTTTCAGGGGTAGGCAACGTTCAATCAAATTCTACTTACCAAGTCCATGAGTGAGGGTCGGGCTGGATTCTTCTCCATGCGCAGCGTCCCCGCGTCCTCTTCCGGCCTTGAATTCACTCTGCTAGGCATCGGGCCTAGGCAGAGCCGAATGCATATGCCCGCGCGGACATGCACAGTCGGCTCTGCCCAGGCCTGATGCCTAAGCAGAGTGAATGCAGAGCCAGAAGAGGACGCGGGGACGTATTCTCTATCCTATGGCAGAACCCCTTTAACCGTTTATAGTATGGATGACCCAAACATTGTGGTCAACCGTACAGACTAAACCAAAGCTCTTCGTTCTATTCTGATATTTTATAGCATCTGCTCTATAAATATCGGAACGGAAAATGAAAACTGCACTCGCCCACTTGGTTGTTCGTATAAGGTCTCACTAACAACTTTAAATATGCAAATTTTTTCAAAACAATTTTTTTTTTTTTGCCAGCTTTTATTATAACACCCATCAAGTCATTATATTCCGAAAATTATCATACATTTATTCTCCTGTTTAACAGAAAGCAAATATTTCTGACACCCACAGCGGCATAACAAGGAAAGCCCGTCGTACTTCTCATTTAATTAACACTATTATTGTGCGACTTTTTCTGCCTGTAGAATTTCATTGACACGTGAAGCTTGTGTTACTGTTTCTTCCACAGTTTTGATGTGTCAATTAAATAAAACAATGCGTTCCTGTTCGCGCAGCACAAGTAACCCACCGAAGACTCGGTTATTCTTCTTCATTACAATTGCCAGTCGTATTGGCTTGGTGCTGTTGACTGACCTAGCTACAGTAATTATAGTAGATAGGCAGCGCTATACTGCATAGGGTAAGCGTATTCCACTCAATATATAGTTATATCTCTTAGGTTGAATTAATCAGTTTAGTGTCAATGAAGAATAATCCCTTTTTTGCCATTTGCCCCGAGCTAAACATACTAAATGTGCCCAATCAATGTGTTATTCTTCCAGGTACTCAGACTATCAGTGTTATTTCTGTTCCCGGGTGCTT
Source organism: Leptodactylus fuscus (assembly GCF_031893055.1). Classification (NCBI taxonomy): domain Eukaryota; kingdom Metazoa; phylum Chordata; class Amphibia; order Anura; family Leptodactylidae; genus Leptodactylus; species Leptodactylus fuscus. The sequence continues at coordinate 195,451,194 of NC_134268.1, forward strand.
GAATTGTGTGCAATACTCCAGGAGTTCACTGTATTAATTGGTTTCTATCTGCATTGAGAAAAAAATGTGACCCGAGGATATAGGACATGTAAAACAAGGTCTGAGATATTATCTGTGGGTCTCTTGGGGGCAATATCATTCCACTTCTAATTATTGGACTTCCCAAGAATACAGTTTGTAAGAATTGCAAGAAGTCGAGAGCCGCCGGTAAGAAACTGGGGCAGGTACAAGGCTCTGTGTAATAGATGAGGGAAGTATGTACAGGGTATTTTAATTGATGGCATTTATGTTGTGAACTTTGCTCAAGCGTAAAGGGAATTTACCACCTCCTCAAAGTGTATTCAACGTCACAAGAGCACATTAGGCCTGGTTCACATCTGCATTGGGCATTCTGTTCGGGGAGTCCACTTGGGGACCCCCCAAACAGAATACCGAATGCATTGACAAGCGGTATGCTTATGAAAGTGCACAGACTCCATAGACTATACTGGGGTCCGTGTACTTTCATGTCATGCGGACATGAAAGTAGATCACAAAGTACTTTTTTGTCTGCATGTTGCATGCGGACACCGTGCGGAGAGCACACGGGCTCCATTGTAGTCTATGGGGTCCATGTGCTTTCACTGCTCACTAGGGTTGAGCGATTGGGATCGGAAAAAAATCGGATTCCAATCGGCGATCGAGTAAATTTCACAATCACGATCGGAATTCCGATCCAGATTTTTCCAGCGGGATCGAGGTCAGAGGTTATCACAAGATCGGCTCAACCCTAAAAGTGACTTTTCTCATAGAGAAACATTGACTAGGGTTGAGCGATTGGAATCGGAAAAGATCGGATTCCGATCGGCAATCAAGCAAATTTCACGATCGCGATCGGCTGGAAAATGATCGGAAATCGGATTTTAAAATTGATCCTGAAATCTCAAGATTGGATCAACCCTACTGCACACCGCTTGCCAATGCGTCTGGTATTTCGTTCGGGGGGGGGGGTTGTTGTGCGGACTCCCCAAACGGATTACCAAACACAGATGTGAACGAACAAACTGCCCAGCAAGACCCTGCACATATTTCAACTTTTTATGAAAACTCAGGTACCCTTTAAGAACAAGACACAGCTTCATCTCACAATACCTGAAGAATCATCGGTTTGATTCAGTAAATGCTATTCACTAACATTAGACATCTAACAGCTGCACCAAATGTCAGACAATGCACCTGATAAACCCGACTATAAAGATTTTTATTTTATTTTTTAATGGACAATCCCTCCTTTATGATGTGCCTGGCTTCTTTTCCAATGCACTGCAGTCAATGCAGCTGTCAATGGAAATTCTTGTATAGCTAATACTTGTTCTGGCACTTTCACTCCTTAGTTTGTGCCAGCCTAAACTGACATTTAGAGGTCTGATGTGCATGTCCAGATTTCCTTATGGAAGCCAAATTTTTAGCGGCAATGAATGGGGATCCTAGGAGAGAAGCCATCACAAAGCTGATCACAAAAAAAAAAAAATCTTGTCCTGAGCGTGGTGCAAACAGAAAGTCAAAGGGACCACAGGGGGCCCCAAAGACACCAGTATTATAAATGACACATGGCAATTGGATAGACATCTTACAGATTTGCTACTTAGTCCAGAATCGTCAATTTGCTCCTTTGATGTGTCCTTTTAAGTTCCTTAGGTTGAGTTCACACACAGCGGTTAAGCTGCAATTTATCCTTTTCTCAAGGCAAACTCTAGTCTTCTGCTTGTAATGCGATAGGTTTTTGGATTATCTTAAAGGGGTTTTAAGTAGAGCGAGTAGTATTCGATCAAGTAGGGATTCGATAGAATACTACGGTATTCGAAATACTCGTACTCGTTCGAATACTACTCGCTATTCGCAGTAAAGATTTGATTCAGAACCAGCGTTGATTGGCCGAATGCTATAGCATTCGGCCAATCAACGCTGGTTCTGCAGCAGGCTCGTCTTTGCTATTCAGGAGAGCTGGCAGCTTGTGGTTAGGCGGGAGCTGACTTTTTCTCATAGGAATGCATTGACCAGCATTGATTGGCTGAATGCTATACACTGTATAGCATTCGGCCAATCAACGCTGGTTAATGCATTCCTATGAGAAAAAGCGCCTGCATAACTGCAAGCTGCCAGCTCTCCTGACTAGCAAGGACGAGCCTGCTGCAGAATCAGTGTTGATTTGCCGAATGCTATACAGTGTATAGCATTTGGCCAATCAATGCTGGTTCTAAAGGACGAGTAAGGGCCGGTTCACATTAGCGCTTGCCTCCTGGCCGGAAGGAGTCCGCAGGAGGACCCCCTGAACGGAATATCAGCGCAACTGCAAGCGCTATGCACACGGACCTGTTATAGTCTATGGGGTCTGTGCGCTTAAGTATACAGCGCTCCTCCTAAACATTCTACTCCTGCTACTCATGGACTTGGGCAGAAGATGGAAACCTGCCGGACTGCCTAAAGCAGAGACCGGGCACAGGTCTGAACTCGCCCTGACAGGCATGAAACTTAGAGGAGTTGGCAGATTTACTAAAAATGTGCAAAAATGATAGCTCAAATCTACCCCAACTCTTAGCTCACATAGTTTTGAGATTCTGGTAAACAGAAGACACAAGGTAAGACTCATTTATTAACAAGCATAAGTCTCTTAGTAAATTAGGTGCATCTTGTTCTAGCGCAGGGGAGATCAAGACTGGCATACAAACTGACAGTCTTGATCACTCTCCCCCAATATCTCTCCGAACAACATTCAAGATTCCTATAAAAATATTTCCTGGTACTAAGTTGTTGTTTAGCGGCTTTAACCTCGCGCGCTCTGCAGTCGTCGTACTACAAATGAAGTGCAGTCTCAGTTGTCAGCCTATCGTGTCATCATGGTAGACAAGTGGGCCAAACGCGCTCTTCGGAGATTCGCTCTGCAGACACTATGGTTCTGTTCAATTGAATTCACTCAAGTATTGGTTAACATAAACAGTGTGGAGAGTATGACATGTCAAATTAGCAGCTTTGCAAATCTCCTGTTAATTGTCAGCCTAATTAAAAAATTGCTAATTATAATGTTTATAACTTCAAATAACTGTTCAGCTATAAAACACTGGCTGTCAGGTGTAAACAGGGACTGAAGGGAAAAAAAAAAAAAAAATCAATCGACATCTGTTAATTTATCAGAGGCAGTACACTAAATTGAAAAATGGATTGCCTAATGCACTGTAAATCTGCGTTGCGATAAAAGACCAATTCATTTGAACACCTGCTTTATAAATCGTAATGGGCAGTTTTACGGAGTTGCCCCGGGGCTCCTTCTGCTGGATTTAACCACTTGTGTGTGGGTCCTTGCGCATTAAAGGGAATCTATTCTAGACGACTACCACTCTTATCTCTAGTCATACGTCACGCGGCCCTTTTTCCATTTCACCTACCGGTCCTATCTGATTTGCTTCTTTAAAGGATTCTCAGATCGCTGACATTTCGCAATTTCTCTTTCAGCCCTACTTTCTACGGTTCTTCCTCAATACTAATCTAATTCTGATTATTTATTTTTTTTGAACACCTTTATTCTCTGGGCTCTCCAATTTTATTTTATTAATAAATTTTCAATTCTTCGACGGCTCTTAAATGGGACTTCCAGTATTAGACAAGAGTAATTTTATTTCCAAAAAGTTCTGGTATTGAAATTTATAGAACTTTTTCCAATTTATGGAAAATCCCTTTAATCGTCCCTAAATGCAAAATTAATTTGAATCAAACTTTGCATAAACCAATAGCACAAAGCGTTTATAAGCAACTTTGTAATACATCTTATCGGTGAAAAATGCTGACGGAATCAGTGCCAGAATCCGGCTCAAAATCCGCCTCCCATTGAATTCAATGGGTTCCTTTTTCCGTGAGCGGTTTGTTCCTGCTGGTGGAAAAAAATAAGCGACATGCCCTTTCTTCAGGCGGATTCCTTGACTTCTGCCTGAAGACACTCCCTCCCGAGTGGGCCCATTCATTCGGACTTAATCTGGAGTGGAATGCCGCAACTGGATGCCGGTGCACTGTAGGCGCTGCAATGGCTTCCAGTTACGGATAGCCATTTTTTGGACCGGGTTCTGAGGACGCCTCAGAATCTGCTAGCGACATGACCGACCTTCACGCGGATTCCGCAGCTGAGTCAGCTACCGCTCCGCGGCTTGAGACTCCCTCCTGATTAGGCCCATTCATCCGGGCCTAATCAGGAGCGGGATGCCGCAACGGAATGCTGATGCACTGCATCGGCATCCCATCGCCGGTAGCCACAGGAAAAAGTTGGAAGCAGGAAGCGATCCTCTTCACTTTCCACCGTGTGAGCTTATCCTTATAATCTCCCCTGAATCTGTCTTGGTGTCCCAAGACAGATAGTCAGCCCACCGAACTATCAAATTACAACTCTCCATGTAACTCTATAGAAAGAATTAATCATAAAGCCTAAAGTTGAATATAAAAGGCTGAGATAGGACTGATTTATCATGTCTTTTAAACCAGTTTTCTGGCGTACAAGATATGATGGAGATAACCTGCAGATCAGTGAGGGCTCAACTCCTAAGACCCCCACTGATCAGGAGAACAGGGTACTTTCATGTTCATGAACCGATCCATGTAATTCAATGGGAGCACCAGAGATAGCCAAGAGCTAAAGTATTTCAACTATCTCTGGCACTCTCTTTGAAATGAATGGAATGGTGCGCCCTGCCCGATCAGCGCTCCATTCATAACAGGGGACATTCTCCTGATCAATGGGGTCTGAGTGATCTTTATATCAGTATATTATATGAAGTTCAGGCCTTCACTAGTATAATATTTTCAGGTTTAAGGCAGAACATGAGCTAAACAAGTGAATATTCAGTTTGGTGGAAAATGGTTCAGTATAAATTGAAATTTACTAATTTCAATCCCTGCTCACTCCGGTTTTAGGAGTCCAGTGGGTGGACCTATTCAATGATCTGGATGCACACACAGGGAAGACTCTCAATCTTTAGGTAAGTTTAGTTCCATCCACTTGACCTGGAGTGAGCAGTGCTTTAAATAATATATTGCATATTGTACTGACTCTTATCTTATCACAAATCATTACGCCACATACATGTAACAATATATATTTAGCGTGTTGCACAGCATGTTCAGGTTCTCTGTAGATGACCATTAAAGTAAAGATCATGGTGAACATACCGAATTTAGAATTACACTGTAACTAAAGTAACAGTATGGTAACAAACGTAGTAACAAGCCTATACATATTACAGTAAGTTATCCGTTTGCTTTAGTGTTTCTTTCCATTATCTTCCATGCTAAAAAGTTTTCATCCGACTAGTTAAAAAGAGCACTTTTTCCAAAAAGATTTAGTGTTCTGGTCGAGAAGCATAGCACTGCTAAATGATGTGTGGCGGTATAATATATCTCTTACATTACACTGCACAACCGCTTGACAGAAATAATTGCAAGGAAAAAGAATGATATGGAAAAATGATAAACTGTTTTCAATAATGATTGAGAAATCGAGCCAGGGTCATTTACTATGGTGGGCACGACCAATACTAGCCCATCAGCTCCCTCTTTACACAAAATTCTTGTGTTGTCGTTTATTGTAAACCGGAGATCATATCTGGACATCATTTTGTTCACATCTGCGTTTGGTATTCCGTTCAGGAAGTCCGCATGGGGACCCCCCTGAACAGACTACCGCATTTGCAAGTGGTGTGCAGTGAAGGTACATGGACCCCATAGACTATAATGGGGTCCATGTGCTTGCCGTGAGATCTTCGCACAAGTCATGCGGACAGAAAAGTAGATTGAGAAGTACGTTCCTGTCCACATGTTCACTGCAGAGATCTCGCTGTAAGCACACGGACTCCATTATAGTCTATGGGGTTCATGTGCTTTCACTGGCACACCGTTTTCCAGTGCGTTTGGTATGGGATTCCCCCGAATGGATTACCGAAGTAGATGTGAACAAGTCTCATTGTGCTCTTTAAAGCTTAAAAAACTCATCCTACAGTCATTGTAGGGAGACCCCACAAAGATAGGAATTGGGGCCTCTGTTTAAAGAGGACTTTTCACTAACTAGAATAACTCTAATCACTGACATTAGTTCCGGGTCTCCGCTGTGCAATACAGCAGAGACCCTATGGCTATAACGACCATCTTTAAAGACCCGACATCTGCCATACTATTAAGGTGGATGTCTGAAATATATTAATACAAAATGTAAAAATAAAAATGGCATAAAAATAAAGCCTTATATGTTACCAAAAAAAGATGCAAAAAGTATAATAGGAATAGCCCTTAAATCCACATGTACAAAAAAAACCCCCCCGAAACGTACGTCTGAATCAGGAAAAATAGTCCGGTGATGAATTGGTTAAACAATGGATACAAATCTATTCCTCTCTACGGATTGTCAGCTTTGCGTTGGTACAAGGTATTACACAATAACCGAATATTTCATTCGGAACATACCGTATAACCAAAGGATAGCGAACATATCCAGCGTCTTGGGTAAATGGCAAGTGTAGACAGAACATGTACGAATCGCAGCGATTTATCACAATTCCTGTTATCTAACACAGAAAACTAATAGCGGAAGCGTTCACTATCCATATAAATAGCAGCATTGGATCAGACAGGTCTCTATTTCCTCTTCCCCGGGGATTCTCTCTTACGCTCTTTCACATTCAGTAAACAATACTTTATGTCTTTTGCACAGATAGCGGATAATTACCGCCGACTTCACAACGCGCGCTTGTTTCAGTCACTCTCTTACAGTAAACTTCCTTCATTATGACAGCGGAGGACCATCTAGGGAACTGAAGTTTATCATCCAGCTCCTCCTGGACTCAGTGACTTGAAAAGGTCATTTTCTTTTACAATATGACTGAGAGGAAAACAATGCTCGGATAGCGCCATAGACTACGAAAATACTACTCGTGTGCCAAAGAAAATGTCGCCATGTGATTGCCAAAGGACCAATATTTCAGAACTATTCAGCCTATCATTTACATGCGAGTGATATATCCAGGATTATACACTGTGCGTTATATGTATGGCAAAATGTATAATAACCTCTTCTATATACCCTATTAAAGGGACACTAAAAATAAAGGGACACAAATGGACACCCAAGTTAGTTGTAAATTGGCCTGGGGCGGTGAAAAAAATAAATAAATAATTATACTCCCCTTTCCATGGTGCTGTGGTACCTCCCAAGATCCTGCAGCCCCATTGTTGCCATTTGGTGGCTGTCCCCGATTCCCTGCCTGAGGTTGCTGATTGGCCTCAGTGGTCATGTGACACAGCTGGTGAGGATGTCCACAGTAAGGAGACCTGAGCTGTAAGAGCGGACCACGCTGTGGGGTTACACTGGAGCACCGGGGACACATATGATTTTTATTTTTTTTTACTTACCCCAGATAATTGATTTGCCCGGATAACCTCTTTAATGCACCAGAATTTTACACCAATAAACTAATCCATTTGCTGTGACATTTGTTATGTGTTTAGACACCTTTTTTTCACCAAGCTCATCCAGGGGGGCAAAGGGAAGGTATGCTGGAAGGGGGCATAAAATGGGGTAGTTTGTTGAAGGATTGCACTAAAATTCTGTCACAAATTTCTGTCACACAGTAAGTCAATTAAAGGCGGGTTCACGTCTGCACCAGGTCTCCGCTTTGTGGGTTTCTGTCTTCTGTCCGAGAAACTGGACAGGAGACGGAAACCCAACAGTCAGTGTCCGCCCGTGAGCGTCTTCTGGTCTTCGTAGCAAAATGTTTTTTTTTTTTTTTTTTTTTTTAACCAGACACAAAGTCCTGCATGTCTGACTTTGTGACCATTTAAAAAAACGGTTTTGCTGAGGACAGGTAGGAGAGGCTCACTGGTGGACACTTTGCAAACACATTCAAATGAATGGGTTTGAAAACTGACTGCCGGTTTCCTGCAAAGCGGAGACTGGGCGCAGGTGTGAACCCGCCCTTATACTGGAGGGCGCCTAAAGAGGCGCCAAATTTATCACCATTGGACACTGGAATCTGGTACATTTAAAGACTGTATAGTTGATTGGGGGGGGGGGGGGGGGTGTATCACAAAGGTAATTTTAATGTCACTTTTTAGTTCTTTTGGGCACATCTTTTGCCAAAATTTGGAAATGACACAATTGGTTTGGTAAATTTGCCTCATGTGTTAGATAAAACAAGACTTTTTCTGCTGCTGAAAAATGTACCAAATATGCAAAAAAATCCTATTCACGGTGTCTCAAATCTCATCCAGCTCACCATATGTGACCAAACATGAACAGCTTTAGTCATAATACTGTATATGTCGACATTAAGGCTAAGGCCCCACGGGCCGTATCCACAGCACTAAAGCGCTGCGGGAAGAACCGCTGCGTGAACGCAGTGCGGTTCTTTCTGCAGCGCTTTTAAGAGAAAGTTCACAGAGTTTTCCTCTGCGGACTTTCTCTTAACATTATATCTACGGGAAAGCCGCCGAAATCAGATTTTAAAATCGATCCTGAAATCTCAAGATTGGTTCAACCCTAGTATTAAGAATGGCACGGAAGACGACCATCTTGATATATCAGTCCCATTGTGAATAGTGATATTTAGGAACATAAAGGGTTACCCAGACATTGGTAAACTAACCCGATATTACTGGTAAAAATATTTCTTCTTTTCACCCTGACACATACAATTTATCAGATATCTAAACTGGGACCAGAAACAGAATGGCTGTCATTATTCTCTGTATGGGCAGAGGACACGGCTAACATGAAAGACAAAAAAAATATCATTTATGAAAAAATTCAAAGAATTTTTTTTTTTTTCATGTAACGTTCCTGACATGGAGCTCCGGCCTGCAGAGGTTAACAGCTGAATACCTCACAATCATGTCACACGCGCGGCCTGGAAGATAATTGGCTGGTAAGAAAATCCCCTTGTTGCCTCTACAACCCAGACAATTACGGATTTTTCAGTCTTCATTACCTGCATCAAGTATGATACATCTGAAGAAGCACTTACTGCTATTTCTGGGCCTGTCATCTATGACCTTGCATTTTTATGGCGAAAAAAGTAGAAAAGCGGATGGAAGAAAACTGTAATAAGCTACTTATCAGGACATATGTAGCATGCGGAGTAAATGAGCACATAAGTACCTAAACATAATGCAGCAATAATGTAGCAATCACTCTATAATTGCACAGATGCCATATTAACACTAGACGTACCGTGGAGGCCAGAATATCCAAAGTATTTCATGTAAATGGAGGAGGTACGATACCCAGAAGGCCCATCAATCATTCTTAACAAGTATCTATCCTGTAACATAAATGCAATTCCAGAATACACGGAATTTCATGCAAGCTAGATATGAGCTGCGCATAGACATGACTAGAGATCTCAATTCCCACAGAAGTGGCCCCATACCAGGGCTAAAAGGGATTCTGAGACTTAAGAAATGATGATCTATTATTAGGACAGGTGACCGATGTCAGATTGGTGAAACTCCATAACAAGTAATCACGGGGGCCCCAAGTAACATAGTAAAACCTGTAATAGGGCCCCAGTCTAACATGGCCACCTAGTACAGCAAGTTCAGAATTTGAAGAGTTTAGATTATTTTGTTCTCCTTCACACACAAGTATCATGTACATAGTGTTATACAGTATAGATGGATAATGCACACAGTGATGTCACAGTACAGGGATAATACACACAGTGATGTCACAGTACAGGGATAATACACACAGTGATGTCACAGTACAGGGATAATACACACAGTGATGTCACAGTACAGGGATAATACACACAGTGATGTCACAGTACAGGGATAATACACACAGTGATGTCACAGTACAGGGATAATACACACAGTGATGTCACAGTACAGGGATAATATACACAGTGATGTCACAGTACAGAGATAATAAAGAGATGTCACAGTACAGGGATAATGAACACATTTGCGACCACCCCGGGAGAACCGTGCAGGAGGCTGGACTGTCACGGTGACCTTATAGGCACCAGAACTCCCAGGAGAGGTGCACAGGGTAATAGGCAGAGTCAGTTAGATGTGACGCCAGTTGGAGTATTGAGACACCTGCTGGTCCCTGGGCTGGAGATGGTGATGTGGGTGCCAGTGCTCCCTCCAACAAAGAGCTTGTGCCCAGGGCTTAGCTACAAGGAAGGCAATGTCCAGGCCAGGATCAGTAGAAGTGCTCACTGCTTTATTGTAACAGGCATCTGCTGGTCACTTGTCCTGTAGCAGTGAGCTGTGGTACAGTGGCTTGTAGCTGGCTGACACCTTCCCCTGTATTAGCAGAGAGTCTAAGATGGCTGCAGATCCAGCTTCTGGTTTACTGCAGGGGCTCATTTACCTAGTAGAGGTAGGTGCAGGCTGCCAGGGTTATAGCTCTGCTTAGCCTGATGTAATCCTGTCCTCTTACTGATAGTGATGGGGGCGCTGTCACACAGCTTCTCTGTCCTGCTGCTGCTGTGGCAATCCTCACAGCACACAGTGTCTGAAACACAAGATGGCCACTGCCACACTTCTCCTTCCTTCTCCTTCCCTGGCTGCTTACAGAATACTACTTCCTCTCCCTGCTATGACTATTTCCTGTTCCAGCTACAGATCCACCACTATAATGTGTGTGTTTTGCTATGGAGACCACAGCTCACTAGGACAAGTGAAACCAGAGTACAATAGCTTAACAACATTACACAAATGAATACAGAATGAACATGGCAACATACACAAACTATCATAACATGTAAGGCACTTATATGGCCAAATAACCATTAGTAACTCCTGTGAGGGGATTACACATTGACGTCACAGTAGTGAGTTGATCAAGGGCATTGCTGCTAGATCTCCACTTAATAATACAGCGGAGGCCTGGCGGCTATGGAGGTTGCTCAGCTCCTGAGCAGTCGCCATATTTAAATAGCTGTACTATTACAACGAATGTCAGGAAATGGCTAAAGAGATCATGTTAAAGATGCTGCTTATTAAGGTTGTATTTTGACGTTCAGGTTTTTATGCAGTTTTGAAGCAAAAAAAAAAAAAAAGGGATTTGTTTACAGCGCTATTGAACTTTGCAATGGGTTAGGTAATGGGAATTTTTTGGCTAATCCACTGGGAATACAGATTTTGGGGTCATAACCTAAGAGTATCTTCCTGGTGCCAGTTCCTGTAAGAAGCTAATGGCCTTACATTCACAGTCATGGTGCTGCAGAATTTTGCGCCATTGCAGCACAATAGGCAAAATGTGATATATGTGATTTGTGTCATTGTCAAACCAAAATTTCAGTTCTTTAAAAACATGAGCAAAAATGTAGATATTTACATGCAGGATTTCCATGGTGTTATACTGGTATCCATCTCTGCTGTGCCATCCCCTCCATGTGAATGTACAGTATGCTATAGATATTGGTTTTCATTGAAGAAATCCAACTTCCTTATCATCTAGCCATCTATTGTTCTGTACCGACAAAAGGCATTGTTATAGCATGTACATTGGTTTAGAGGACAGACTACCCATAGGAGGCAGTAGAGATACAGTTTTCTTCATTCTGGCCTGTACAATGAAACACATAGAATTGACAATGTTACCGCCTGATAGTGATCTTTGCTTTTTCTACTATCTGGATTGTTTCCCCATACACTACACACTTGCTTTTTAAGAAATCAATACCAATTACAAGAATTATTATAGCCATAGGAGAGATCTGCGCCTCACCCGTACACAGTGCATTATAGATATTATACTAATGGATAGATGAACATTACTACATCAAGTATAAAACGAAACCACAAATGAGTCACACAGGGACCTCGGCTCTATGTTAACAACCTACCAGTACATTCCTATATAATGCTGCATATATTACTATTGTAGTGTTTAATGAGATTTATTTCCTGTTTGTGATCATTTTACACATCAAAATATATAATTCAAGCCCAAATGTGAACCTAGATGAGATGGACAATGGCAAAGTGATGAATGTCTCGAAGCATAATTTAATGGAGTTTTCCAGGATGATGATATTGAAGACCCACAGTATCCTTATGATAGGTCATCGGATTGGCAGGAGTCTGACACTCAGAACTTCTTACTTACTTCCTCCAGGGGTTTTCAGATTCTTTACCTAGGAATTCCAGGTCATGGCATCAGAACTTTTTTCTCTCCAATTTTCACCACTAGCTTTTAGGGTCCATTCACAAGGAGGAAAATGAAGAGGAATTTGATGTGGAATTTTCGCGCTGAAAAAAACCCCTCCCATTGACTTTAATGGGTTCCTTTTTGGAATAAACGCCGACGCATTTCGAGGTTGTCTACCTCTTAGTCACGCCGTGACTAAGAGGTAGACAACCTCGAAACGCGTTGGCGTTTATTATAATCACTATGTGCGTTTTTTTCTGACTCTTCACTTTTTTGTATTTTGATGTCTATATTTTAATATGGAAAAAGTTACATTTTAAGGAGCCCTGGAACGGTGCTAGCTTTACTTTTTTCAAGAATTTCTTAACACTGGTGGAGAAGGCGGTCTGCAAAGTCTCTGGAGACTGAGTCACCTGAGAGTTTATTAAGTGGCCTATGTGGGGTGTGGTGTGTGCCAGAGGAGCTTCAGTAGTGGCCATCCAAGGTAGGCTGTCCTACAAGTCAGGAGGATAGATGAAGGCCTATCTGGTATAGTCTACCCAGCACTGTTTGTTATTACTAGAGATGAGCGAACACTAAAATGTTCGGGGTTCGAAATCCGATTCGAACAGCCGCACACTGTTCGACTGTTCGAACGGGTTTCGAACCCCATTATAGTCTATGGGGGGAAATGCTTGTTTCAGGGGTAGGCAACATTCGATCAAATTCTACTTACCAAGTCCATGAGTGAGGGTCGGGCTGGATTCTTCTCCCTGCGAAGCCTCCCCGTGTCCTCTTCTGGCCTTGAATTCACTCTGCTAGGGATCGGGCCTGGGCAGAGCCGACTGCGCATGCCCACACTACAAGCGGACATGCGCAGTCAGCTCTGCCCAGGCCCGATGCCTGGCAGAGTGAATGCAGAGCCGGAAGACGCCGTGGGGAAGCTGCACGGAGAAGACTTCTAAAGGTAGGAGAAGAACCAGCGTTGATTGACTGTATAGCATTCGGCCAATCAATGCTGGTTCTGCATCAAACTTTTCCATTCGAATAGCAAGTGGTACTCGATCGAGTACTACTCACTCATCTCTAGTTATTACTTACTTTCTTTTTAGTTGTTCCAATAAAGCAATCCATAAAGCCTGGCTATTGTCCATGTCAGTGTCCATCAGTTCCTGAACGTTACAGTGTGAACCCCTGTCCTGTAAACTATAGATTATATACACATTCTATACCGAATCCTGTTATCTTGGCCATTCTCCTGCACTAGATGAATCACATGAAGGATAATTCTATTCATGAGAGTGTAGATATTCTAATCTATTCTAGATATCTTGTGCAAACTATATAAAAGCTTAAGTAATTCTCAGTATAATAAAAGAAACTCAAAAGTGAAGTCTCAGGAAACAAATCACACTGGTTTTCATGATGTGCCTGAACGATGCATTTAAAAAATCCTCCATCTACGTATCAATCACATTATGTCCTTCACAAAACTTTATGGAGCATTGCAGTACACCATTTCTGCAATTACACACATACCAGGAATCAATGTTTAAAAGAGCCAAGTGTATAAAACATTCCGACACACGGTGATAACCCTGCGAGACGGGCTCCAACATACCTCCTCCTTGTAATGTCACAAATCTACAGGAGCTAAAGTTTTCTGAAAAGCATTAGAGGACATTACAGTATTACATTTAAAGGCCTTCTCAGGGTTAGCTCAAGAAACCGATACCAGGGTTAGTAACTTAAAGAGGACCTTTCACCACCTCCATCAAGTCCAATGTACTTAGTAGACATTGCTCAGTTGATTCTGACACAGTTGGAATTTTTTTCTCTAGTCCCCACCATTCCCAAGCAATAAGTGCTATTAGTTTTGGTGCTTGACATGCTATTTAGTCTCTGTACTGTCAGGAGGGCGGGGTCAGACTGCTGCAGACAAGGGGGCGTGATTCTGAGCTCTGACACTGCCTAGCTATGATTGAAGCTCTGAGTCAAACCCCTATCCTGTTCCTTACTAACACGGCCCAACTGCCAGTATAGAGCATAAGTAGGCACCAAAACTAACTGAAGGGATTGCTCAGGAATGGTGAGAGATAGAAAATTAATTCCTACTGGATTTTTACACCACATTTTTCGTTCTCATGGGACTTAAATTGCCACCAGAGAGGCTTGGTAGTGGCTTGTTCCTCTATCTCCACATTGAGTACACATGCACACTTGGTAAAGTATGTATGCGTACAGAGGAGTCAGGAAGAACAGCAGACAACTTCTGAAAGTGCAAAGATACCTTAAAGAGATTATCCAGGATTTGGAATCTTGGCTGTTTTCATCTTCTCCGGAGGTGACATCATGTCCATTGGTCATTCATTTCAATGGGACTGAGTGGTACCATTGTCAGGTGACCAAGAGAAAACCATCATGTTTTTTTTAAATTCTAGAGAACCCCTTTAAGATGAATTAATATCATTATCCTACCATAAGACATAAGAATTAAGCTCTGATTTGGTTGTGGTGATATTGGGGTGAATGTACAGTAGCTGGCATGGGACAGAGACTGGCAGGGGACCAGAAAGTGTCAGGATGGGAGTGGCAGGGGAGCTGAGGTGACCATTACTTCTTAACTATTTTTTAAGTATTCTTCGCTTTTAAAAAAAATAATGGCTATATACCCCTTTTAAAGGGAGTCTGTCAGCAGTAAATTGGTTATAAACCCAATCCCAGTGCCTTGTTGAGGTGATTCTACAGTTTCCAAATAAGTCTCTGTTTTTCATCTTTGGAGGCCCATTTTCATGCAAATGATAATTTTATTCATATGCAAATGAGTGGAAAAGTTCTTTAGATCGTGTCTTAGCTTGTCTGTGCCTTGGACTTAGCGCTAGATTCCCAGGTAAAGCACTTCTCCTCTCTCTTAGGCTGCATTCACACAGAGTAACGCCAGGCGTCATTTGTGTGTAATTTGTGTGTCTTTTACGGCCGTCATAAAACGTTTACATAGAGTTCCATAGGAAAAGACGGCCGTCATTTACGGCCGTCATTTACGGCCGTCATTGTAATGACGGCCGTAAATGACGGCAGTAAATTACGGACGTCTTTTCCTATAGAACTCTATGTAAACGTTTTATGACGGCCGTAAAAGACACACAAATTACACACAAATGACGCCTGGCGTTACTCTGTGTGAATGCAGCCTTACATGAAAACAGTGCTCCAAGGCTGAATAACAGGGGCATATTTGGAAGCTGTAGAATCACCTCTACAAGGACTAAGAACCGATTTACTGTTGGCAGACTCCATTTAAAGAATACCTAAGTTGATCTCTTTTTGGATGCCTTCACACTTTTCCATCTTGCAGAATTGGGGTATTCGAGGTTAAAATCCAACCAGGGTAGCGATAGTTTGTAGAGATGAGAGAGTAGTACTCGATCGAGTAGGTGTTCGATCGAATACTATGGTATTTGAAATACTCGTACTCGATCGAACACTACTAGCTGTTTGAAGTTAAGATTCGATGCAGAATCAGCGTAGATTGGCAGAATGCTATACATTGCCAATCAACGCTGGTTCTTCTCTTACCTTTAGAAGTCTCTCTGCGCAGCATCCCCGCGTCCTCTTCCGGCTCTGGATTCACTCTGCTTAGGCATCAGGCCTGGGCAGAGCAGACTGCGCATGTCCGCGCGGGCGTGGGCATGCGCAGTCGGCTCTGCCCAGGCCCGATGCCTAGCAGAGTGAATTCAAGGCCGGAAGAGGACCCGGGGATGCTGCGCAGGGAGAAGAATCCAGCCCGACCCTCACTCATGGACTTGGTAAGTAGAATTTGATCGAATTTTGCCTACCCCTGAAACGAGCATTTCCCCCATAGACTATAATGGGGTTCGAAACCCGTTCAAACAGTCGAACACTGAGCGGCTGTTCGAATCGGATTTCGAACCTTGAACATTTTAGTGTTCGCTCATCTCTAATAGTTTGTATTCCCAATCTTGATGCATTACCTCCCACATGACAACTTCATACAGAAAAAAAACAATCTGAATTTTTTTGCATTAAATTGTATACCTCCTTAAGGATAAGGACCGATCCCTTTGATGACCATTGACAATCTCAGTACCGCACAGCGGAATACGTTGGCGCTATCCAGATAATGAACACATTTATAGCACAAAGCGTCAGTAATAAACACGTTTCCTTGGATAATAAATCGCACTTGTCACCACAACCAGACCTCAGCCTGATATCTCCTTGACAAAGTAACATCAAGATGTTGATGTGGCATTCAGATGACATTTTTTTCTAGACTTCTCGCACAACATACAATACATATAGTGTCAGTCTTAGCGAGTTAACGTTACATGGCATCAGAAAAATCCCTGTTATTTTTCATCTTCTTCTGCCATACGACGTCAGTCTAGACGGTGGAGTAAAATTCCAATTATACGGCAACAGAGTCCCGCTTCAGCGGCCGCGTAACTTTATATGGCCGTGATATTTTTATGGTCTTACAGCTTTTTTGACCAGGTCATTTCTGCATTTATTATGACGTCGTCTCCGCTATCCGAAAGTTATGTTATACGGGTATCAGTAGAGAACACTTTCTGGAGACTTGGCAATTTATTTTTGCAATTTAGCGTCTCCTTTTTTCCTCCTTGCTTATCGGGATATTGTTCACTGCTGATGTTTAGCCAGCTCCTGGTTTCCATTAGTTGCACCGAAATGAATGACACTAATATGAAAGCATAAAACATTCACCTAGTTTTATTGGATAAAGAAAGCGGGACTTATAGGGTCTATTAGGTTTTCTAATTTATTTTGACTGTTAAAGAATGATATTTCATAGTTTGCAAAGAAATTATAGCTAATGTGTAATTTAGTGTGAAGGAAGAAAAAGAGAAATATGAGTCTTGCCAGATTCTTCACAGCTTCTTACAGCTCAACCTATCTTTTTGCTCCACTAAAAAACAACATAATGACTTCAAAATCTAGCTTCAATTTAAAGCATTTCCCGTAATTACCTCGCTTTTCTGTGCTTAAGGAGGAATCAATTCATTACCTGTTCTTAGCTGAGTTAAAGGAAAATCATGGGGTGGCCAAACTTCCTTGAAAGAAAAAAGAAGACTAATACCAGAAGGAAAATCGAAGAAATAAACGCCGAACAATAAAAATGTAGAATCTTAAGAAAGGACAGTCTCCTTCAAATGACCCCATCTGTTCAGTCTGCAAAGTACATTTAGTCTTTGATCATGTCTAGTTCCTCTGATGGTCCTCAGTCTGTGGGGTGACGACCAAGAAGGTCAAGAAAGTTGAGCACTCGGCCAAGACATGTTAGGAATTGTCAAGGGTGTAACTAAAGGCTGACCTGGTGCAAACGTTCGGCTTGGGACTCCCTCGACAACTTCTGCTCACAACCATCAGCTAGATCTCAGCAGCATTTACATTTCTTTTCTATCCACCATGAAGACTTCTTCGCAACATGTCAATGCATACAAACTTCTCATCATCCTCATCCCCTTTTGATACCTCTGCTACGTGCCACAGCCTCTCCACAAGATCTTTCTTTGACTATATGCTATTGACCAACTGCTATCTTTTCTCATGAAATTTTTAATTTTGTCCTTTCTGTCAGTGGAAGGCTGGGAATCAAAAATCTTCACAGTTTATTTCCCAACAGGGAATCGATCATAGATTTACAATGCACCAAATGTCAGCTATCAAAAGAAGGATATCAAAGTTGTTTCTCCAATAGCGTTGAGCTGATCTTGAGATTTCAGGATCGATTTTAAAATCCGATTTCCAATAATTTTCCAGCCGATCTCGATTGCAATCGTGAAATTTGCTCGATTGCCAATCGGAATCCAATCTTTTTCAATCCCGATCGCTCAACCCTAGTCAATGTTTCTATATGGGAAAAGTCACTTTTAGGGTTGAGCCGATCTTGAGATTTCAAAATCCGATTTCCGATCATTTTCCAGCCGATCCCGATCATGAAATTTGCTCAATTGCCGATCTGAATCCAACCTTTTCCAATCCCGATTGCTCAACCCTAGTCAATGCTTCTCTATGGGAAAAGTCACTTTTAAGGTTGAGCTTATCTTGAGATTTCAAAATCCGATTTCCGATCATTTTCCAGCCGATCGAAATCCGATCTTTTCCGATCCTGATCGCTCAACTCTATTCTCCAACACTTGTTAAGAGTGACCTGAGAGCCGTAGGGTAAGTTCACATGGGGTTTTTTGAACTAGATTTTGATGCGGAGGCTGCCTCAGAATCCAGTCCAGAGCACCTGCTAGCCGTGACTGGATGCCGGTGCAGTACATCGGCATGCAGTAGTGGCATTCCACTCCAGGTAAGGCCCAAATGAGGCCTACTCGGGGGGGGAAGTGTCGCACCGCGGACACTGTGGAAAGGGCAGCTCGCTTCTTTTTTCTGCGAGCAGCAAGAAACTGCCAGCAGAAAAAAGAAGTGAACGGCTCCCATTGAAGTCGGATTCCGCATCAAAATCGGGTCCAAAAACCCTGTGTGAACTTATCCTTATCTTGGCTTCTGTGCCCAGTTTGCAGCAGTGACCCCCTATAGTTAGACCAATAGAAATTGCCGTTTCACCACAGCTTGCAAGCCACAAGTTCCAATGAAAATGAGGACTTCTGCCATCTAAAAATCTAGAATAGGTAGACCTGAAAAGAATGTATGATATCTGGAAAAAAATGTAAAGCTCAGTTGACAAATGCATCCATCCATAGAGTTGCATATTACAGTGACAAGTCCGTACAGCTAGTAGTCAAAGAATCACAAAGCTCTGAAAAAATACACTGGCAATTATTATAATGACATACTGTTATTATAGAACGAATGTACTGTACTAGAATACTCATTATATACAGTGATAGGTATTGTATCCTGTTATCATATAGTGTTCCATAACTCAGCTTCATTTAAAAAATTACAATGTGCGGTTCTTCTTAGGACTTTTATTTGGCCATGAGTAACATTTCGTAAAGCAACATGGAGGTGGCTGTAATAATTGCGTCAATGGTATAAAAATGACAGTGACAAGTCTGAGATATTGACATTTTTCCTTCGATGTTGTGGTGGCCACTTTTACAAACCTTTAGGCTCTTGACATCTCTGACAAAGGAGTTGAATGGCCATGGTAGATTTCACATAAAGAGCAAGGCTGCATGCAGTGCTATTCTTGTTGGCAAGATGACGTCGACCATGGTGGAAGTTGATGGACCTTGATATAAGTATTATAAGTCTGTAGAGCACATATGACAAATCTGCCCGAGAGATGTGGCTTCTGTTATAAAGGTAGTGTGAATATTTTCAGCAACTACAAATCAACTGTTGTGTATCAAATAACAATGCAACAGTTTTCCCATCAGTCATTCAAAAGTGAAAACCAATATGGCTGAACATTTTGCTATCAATTTTACTCTAATGCCTACTAAAGCCAAAATCTCTGCATGCAGATCCTTATACTAAGAACCTTAAACAAAATCTGTTACCAGGACACTCAGTATCAACTTAGCTGCAGAGAATTGTAGGGGAAGTTCTGCTGAGCACCATCACACCTTTACAAAGTCCATTATGTACAGTCCTATGAAAAAGTTTGGGCACCCCTATTAATCTTAATCATTTTTTGTTCTAAATATTTTGGTGTTTGCAACAGCCATTTCAGTTTGATATATCTAATAACTGATGGACACAGTAATATTTCAGGATTGAAATGAGGTTTATTGTACTAACAGAAAATGTGCAATATGCATTAAACCAAAATTTGACCGGTGCGAAAGTATGGGCACCCTTATCATTTTATTGATTTGAATTCCCCTAACTACTTTTTACTGACTTACTGAAGCACAAAATTGGTTTTGTAACCTCAGTGAGCTTTGACCTTCATAGCCAGATGTATCCAATCATAAGAAAAGGTATTTAAGGTGGCCAATTGCAAGTTGTTCTCCTATTTGAATCTCCTCTGAAGAGTGGCATCATGGGCTACTCAAAACAACTCTCAAATGATCTGAAAACAAAGATTGTTCAACATAGTTGTTCAGGGGAAGGATACAAAAAGTTGTCTCAGAGATTTAACCTGTCAGTTTCCACTGTGAGGAACATAGTAAGGAAATGGAAGACCACAGGGACAGTTCTTGTTAAGCCCAGAAGTGGCAGGCCAAGAAAAATATCAGAAAGGCAGAGAAGAAGAATGGTGAGAACAGTCAAGGACAATCCACAGACCACCTCCAAAGAGCTGCAGCATCATCTTGCTGCAGATGGTGTCACTGTGCATCGGTCAACTATACAGCGCACTTTGCACAAATAGAAGCTGTATGGGAGAGTGATGAGAAAGAAGCCGTTTCTGCACGTACGCCACAAATAGAGTTGCCTGAGGTATGAAAAAGCACATTTGGACAAGGCAGCTTCATTTTGGAAACAAAAATTGAGTTGTTTGGTTATAAAAAAAGGCGTTATGCATGGCGTCCAAAAAGAAACAGCATTCCAAGAAAAACACATGCTACCCACTGTAAAATTTGGTGGAGGTTCCATCATGCTTTGGGGCTGTGTGGCCAATGCCGGCATCGGGAATCTTGTTAAAGTTGAGGGTCGCATGGATTCCACTCAGTATCAGCAGATTCTTGAGAATAATGTTCAAGAATCAGTGACGAAGTTGAAGTTACGCCGGGGATGGATATTTCAGCAAGACAATGATCCAAAACACGGCTCCAAATCCTCAGGCATTCATGCAGAGGAACAATTACAATGTTCTGGAATGGCCATCCCGGTCCCCAGACCTGAATATCATTGAACATCTGTGGGATGATTTGAAGCGGGCTGTCCATGCTCGGCGACCATCTAACTTAACTGAACTTGAATTGTTTGTCCAAAATACCTTTATCCAGGATCCAGGAACTGATTAAAATCTACAGGAAGCGACTAGAGGCTGTTATCTTTGCAAAAGGAGGATCTACTAAATATTAATGTCACTTTTCTGTTGAGGTGCCCATACTTTTGCACCGGTCAAATTTTGGTTTAATGCATATTGCACATTTTCTGTTAGTACAATAAACCTCATTTCAATCCTGAAATATTACTGTGTCCATCAGTTATTAGATAGATCAAACTGAAATGGCTGTTGCAAATACCAAAATATTTAGAACTAAAAATGATTAAGATTAATAGGGGTGCCCAAACTTTTTCATAGGACTGTATTTCCTTAAAGGGATTCTACCATTAAAACCTTTTTTTTTTGTGGATAAGACGTCGGAATAGACGTGATTAGACGTGGTGATTAGACGGATTAGACGTAGTCTCCGCTGCACTGTTCCTTAGAAATACCGGTTTTTACTGGTATGCAAATTAATTATCTCGCAGTGATAGGGGCGGGCCCCAGCGCTCAAACAGTGATGGGGCCATCCCCACCGCTGCCAGAGAAGTGTCTCCAAGCGCTGCCTCCTTCTTTATCCACTGCGTCATCTTCAATGTCTTCTTCCGGCGCAGGCTCGTAACTTCTAGCAGAGCAGACTGCGCAGGCGCACAGGCCACGGGTAAATGGCCGCTAACAATACTGTGCAAGCGGCCATTTTCCTGTGTGCTGCGTAGTCTGCTCTGCCCCAGGCCTAGAAGTTACGACTCTGCGCCGGAAGAAGACATTAAGGATGACGCTGCGGATGAAGAAGGAGGCAGTGCTTGGAGACACTTTTCTGGCAGCGGTGGGGACGCCACCATCGCTGTTTGAGCACTGGGGCCCACCTCCATCGCTGCCAGAGAACTCATTTGCATACCAGTAAAAAAATGGTATATCTAAGGAACGGCGCAGCGGAGACCACATCTAAAGGTAAGAGACGAATAGCCTTTCTAAAGGCTATTCTGACGTCTTATCCACAAAAAAAAAAAAAAAAAAAAAGTTTTAATGGTAGAATCCCTTTAAACATGCCATAGACATAAACAGAGGAGGTGTCCAATGGGCATGCCAAAGATTCTATACTGAGGTTTGATATACAGAGACTCTGATCTAACCCTTTGTCCTTTCTTTATGGTGCTTTTAAGAAAGCCCATGAAGATCACAGTGCCCCCTACTTTACAGCCTCCATTGGCTCAGGCTCTATTGGGCGCCATACATATAGGGATATTGTCCCCCTACAAGCAATTCTAATAGGGTTTAATATAAACAATCCAATGGAGAATTTGTATGGAATTTGACTACAACACATCCTACTTACTCCTACATACAGCAAGGGTTGTGGGTAATACATGAATTTGCATAGGCTCTCAATAAAGAAGCATCAATACAGATGTGTCTACTCTTAGATCAGCTCACATTTAGTTAAACACGTTCATCAGGGAGGCATGAATATTGATTTCCAGGCTGGTTCCAATCCCCGGTGACATTATCAGAAGAAGCACCTGGCCTCCAAGTTTGCCCATCTCCTTCCTTGTCTCTTGTGTTAACTTCTAGTTACCTGTGGAAACTATAGTAAAGCCAGACCCAAAAGCGCAGGTACCTAGGAGTACACACAGGATAGGATGTGATATAACTTGGGGGCTGGGTGCTGGATCCAATCGCTTGATCCTGAGTCAAAGACAACCTGGAGACCATGAGTTTGATTCCTAAAAACTATTCAAAGGCTCCCTCCAGAACCCCTTTAAAGACTCTAATTTCCAACGAAACCATTTCAATACTTTATTAAAACATGCTACCAAAACTTTTGAAAAGTTGCAATTCCCAATCACCTGGTGGCTGCCTACAGACAAATATAGGGTAGACAGCTTGTGACGGAATATCACAAAATCATGTTGTTTTGAAAAACCTGATCATCCCATGGACTTTTTATTTAACAGAATGTGGAAAATTTGAACATTTTGGGAAATGGAAATATTTTTAACTGCAAACTTTACTACTAGATTTTGTTAGAATAATTGTACAATATTGCGTCTGGCGGTGGACTTCTCTCTTGACCTCTGCTTGTAATAAAGTGGGAAAAGTACAATATGAGCCACAGCTTCCAGCCTATTTGCCATGTAACAATTAACATACTGCGAGTCGTCTCTCCGCTTTCGGAGGAAGCGGTTGATCTTGTTAATATACTGAACCCTGCTCCGTTGGTGTTTGAAAGAGGCCACATTGCCTTAAGAAGCCTAGCACTCAGCCGCAATTGAGTCTGATAACCGACCACTAAGGGAATTTACTGCACGTTACTGGTCTTAAAAAATAGAGATGTTGACATTTAAATATATTTACCCTCCGGCGCTTTAACATTTATATCATTTTTCATTCATTCTTACATTACCCTTTATCCTTTCTCTAAAAGATTTACACCACAATTGTTAATTATTTTAATCCTCAACCATGTCAGGGTTGCTCTATGAAGAGAATTAATCTCAGCGCAGCACAAAGCAGATCTGTGTCTTCCAATGCCTGCAAGAATTTTTTTTCTCCGCGTTCTTGTTATAAAAGAACACTTGAATTCATTACATTTATAAAAAGAGAGAGAGAAGGAAAGAGAGACTGAACAGAAACCTATCAATCACCCCCAGGAAAAGGCTTGTCAAGGATTGTGGATTTCCCTCTAGTGGGCTAATTTTCAGCTGCTTATTACACATAAACTACCATGATACACTATGCTAAAGTGTGATAGCGAAAACTCAGTGTGGGAGCTGCAAATGGCATGAACCAAAGATATTTATTATAGATATATAGAGATGGGTATAGACAAAATCCAGTACTCAATAAACCACATATAAAGATAATCTGATGCCTAAATATTCTAGAAGACATGGGGTTCCTTATTGGGGTGGCCCGCATTGCCTTTTGCCAAATTATAAACTGGCTGTACTATATTGTATGGACATGAGGATAAATGGGAGTCTGTCTCCAGAACCCATGTCAACTCGCCCCAATAGATACATAGGTTAGGGTCAACTGAATGAAACTGGGTTTTCGCTTGTGAATCCATGTATACATTGCTGAAGACCACAAGCTTAGTAAGGGTGCATTATCATCTGTAGACGTATTCCCATTCTTGTAGTCCATTGCAGGACTAGAAGAATGGAAAAACGTTCCATCTAATGATGGTGAACAACAGAACCCACGGAACACGTCTATGACGCGATCCATTGGGTGTCCATTGTATATTGCCATTCAAAAAAATTGGCTAGGCATGACATTTTTGTCCAATAATATTATAACATCTATCTATCTATCTATCTATCTATCTATCTATCTATCTATCTATCTATCTATCTATCCATCCATGTCATATCTCCTATCTATCATAGTCACACAGGTAGAAACGCAGTAAAACACATAGAAATTTATTTAGTAGGTATCTCCCACTACCTGCCCACACGTAACCTCAGATCCTCCAATGACCTCCTACTCCGCTCTGCTCTCATCCGCTCCTCACACAGACGTCTCCAAGATTTCCCCCATGCATCCCCCATACTCGAACTCCTTACCAAGACACATAAGACTGACCCCCACAATCACAGGCTTCAAGAAGGCCCTGAAGACTCCCCTATTCAGGAAGGCCTACACCCCCCAATAACACTATCACCTCACCGCCATCTGTACAGTCTCCCCCTCTCCTTCTGTCTCTCCCCCCTTCCCCCATACATTGTAAGCCCTCGCAGGCAGGGCCCTCTACCCCACTGTGCCAGCCGATCACTGTTAGTATGATATGTACCTGTATATTCTGTGTATTGTATGTAACCCCCAAATGTAAAGCACCATGGAACTAATGGTGCTATATAAGTAAACAATAATAATAATAGATACACATAGTATAGTCACGTATGTAGAAACCCAGTATAGCGCATAAAATATATTCGGCAAACATATCTATCTATCTATCTATCTATCTATCTATCTATCTATCTATCTATAATATATATATATATATATATATATATATATACACACTGTATATAATATGTTATATCATAAATATATATATGTTATACTATATTGCATATATATATATATATATATATATATATATATATATATATATATATATACACTCACCGGCCACTTTATTAGGTACACCATGCTAGTAACGGGTTGGAGCCCCTTTTGCCTTCAGAACTGCCTCAATTCTTCGTGGCATAGATTCAACAAGGTGCTGGAAGCATTCCTCAGAGATTTTGGTCCATATTGACATGATGGCATCACACAGTTGCCGCAGATTTGTCAGCTGCACATCCATGATGTGAATCTCCCGTTCCACCACATCCCAAAGATGCTCTATTGGATTGAGATCTGGTGACTGTGGAGGCCATTGGAGTACAGTGAACTCATTGTCATGTTCAAGAAACCAGTCTGAGATGATTCCAGCTTTATGACATGGCATTGCATTATCCTGCTGAAAGTAGCCATCAGATGTTGGGTACATTGTGGTCATAAAGGGATGGACATGGTCAGCAACAATACTCAGGTAGGCTTTGGCGTTGCAACGATGCTCAATTGGTACCAAGGGGCCCAAAGAGTGCCAAGAAAATATTCCCCACACCATGACACCACCACCACCAGCCTGAACCGTTGATACAAGACAGGATGGATCCATGCTTTCATGTTGTTGACGCCAAATTCTGACCCTACCATCCGAATGTCGCAGCAGAAATCGAGACTCATCAGACCAGGCAACGTTTTTCCAATCTTCAATTGTCCAATTTCGATGAGCTTGTGCAAATTGTAGCCTCAGTTTCCTGTTCTTAGCTGAAAGGAGTGGCACCCGGTGTGGTCTTCTGCTGCTGTAGCCCATCTGCCTCAAAGTTCGACGTACTGTGCGTTCAGAGATGCTCTTCTGGCTACCTTGGTTGTAACGGGTGGCTATTTGAGTCACTGTTGCCTTTCTATCAGCTCGAACCAGTCTGGCCATTCTCCTCTGACCTCTGGCATCAACAACACATTTCCGCCCACAGAACTGCCGCTCACTGGATGTTTTTTCTTTTTCGGACCATTCTCTGTAAACCCTAGAGATGGTTGTGCGTGAAAATCCCAGTAGATCAGCAGTTTCTGAAATACTCAGACCAGCCCTTCTGGCACCAACAACCATGCCACGTTCAAAGGCACTCAAATCACCTTTCTTCCCCATACTGATGCTCGGTTTGAACTGCAGGAGATTGTCTTGACCATGTCTACATGCCTAAATGCACTGAGTTGCCGCCATGTGATTGGCTGATTAGAAATTAAGTGTTAACGAGCAGTTGGACAGGTGTACCTAATAAAGTGGCCAGTGAGTGTATATATATAATACATATATATATATATTCAGCCAAAAAGCAAAATGTGTGCTTCCCTATAAATCAGATCATTCCTCCGCTCTGTTTGCCTCCTTTGTTATCCTACCAGCTATTCCATAAAACAGCCCTCTCATCTGCATACATTTTTCTGCCATCCATCCCTTTTGATCTGGCGTCTTCCCTACACTGTTTCCGCTTTCATAAGATTTTTGAAGTTTAAAATGAATTGTATCTATTAATATAGGTATGAGAAGTATTCAGGTGCAAATTGCTCAATCACATTTCTCTTTAGCCTTTTGCTGTTTCCCTATTCTATGGAATGAAAGAACCTACATGATAAGCTTATGGATTTAGATAGTTTTAACAGCAATTTGAAACCTTTGTCTACTCCCTTGCAAGAAAGTCAGTCTACATTCTAGGAACAATAGAGGAACTTTTTCTGATTGTCTCTACTCCTAAATTGAGAGAACTAGGAGAAGGTTTTCAATGGATTCATGAATTGGAAGTCTAAAGCTACAGTATGTTTGAAATTGTAAAGACCCAATCAGCACCTTTAGTAATAAAAGTAACCTGCAGGTGGCAGTGTGAGAGGATTGGGAAAATTTTGGGGGGTGGACACTGAATGGGTTAAGTAATAGTACATAGCTCTGGTTGTGCTTCCTACCATGGGACTGAAGTAGAAAGGCAATGACATAGATTTGTAATGCACTTTTCTCGCACAAGGGACTCAAGTCTACAGGCGCTCATCCCCAATACCCAAGGGCAAGTTACTTTACAAGAAGCCAAGTTACCTATTTTTGTCATGCGGAAGAAAACTGTAGAAACCCATACAAACACGGGGAGAACATACAAACACCTTGCAGATACAAAGCCATGGTGCAAACCACTGAGCCATCCTTTAGAAGCACATGGTGTTGTCACCATGTCTGGTGGAGGGGCAGTTTGGTAAGAGCCCCTCACCCTATCAGTCTCTAAGGATCAAAGATCATACATATATGATATATATGTATCCCGCAGCACTTTATAGCTGCGGGTCGTCCCGTGCGGAAACGCAGCGTTTTGTTGTTGCAGATTTTACTGTGTTTTTTTCAGCCAAAGTTAAGAATGGCTATAAAAGGAATAGGAACTATATAGAAAATACTTATATTTCTGCATTTTACTCAATCCACTCCAGGCCTTAGCTCAAAAATCCACAGCAAAAAAAAGCTGCGTTTCCGCAACATGGAGCCTCATCCTCAGATTCAATGGATATGAATGGTAGAACATGGAGTCCCTACAGCTCTCCATCATCAGCCTTAAAATGGACTATTCTCCAATTTACTGTAGTACAGATTTCATAGGAATCCATGAGCAAATAAACCTTTGCTTGTCTTAGTCTATAACTGAAGATGGGGGGAGTTGCAGCAACAACCAATAGATTCCTATTAGAGATGAGCGAACAGTAAAATGTTCTAGGTTCGATATTCGTTTCGAGTAGCCCCTCAATATTCGACTACTCGAATCTCGAACCCTATTATAGTCTATGGGGGGAAAATGCTCGTTTCAGGGGTAGGTAACGTTCGATCAAATTATACTTACCAAGTCCACGAGTGAGGGTCGGGCTGGATCCTCCGAGAAGTCTTCTCCGTGCAGCGTCCCTGCAGCATCTTCTGGCTCTTCATTCACTCTGCCAGGCATCAGGCCTGGGCAGAGCCGACTGCGCATCCCTGTACTACAAGCGGACATGCGCAGTCGGCTCTGCCCAGGCCCGATGCCTGGCAGAGTGAATTCAAAGCCGGAAGACGCCGCGGGGAAGCTGCACGGAGAAGACTTCTAAAGGTAGGAGAAGAACCAGTGTTGATTGGCCGACTGTATAGCATTCGGCCTATCGGCCTATCCTTTTGGTTGATAACTTGAACGAATGTATATAGGAGGGTTTGGGAGGATTAATTTATTCAGCCAACAGCTATGTAGAGTATATAACCAACCTATTAATAACATCATACCAATGAGGCCTCTTGGAAAGTAGGGCTTCAGCGTAATCCTTATAGAGAACAATTACCACTTACAGTATATATTAATACTCTACTTTTTATTCTTAGGTCAAATGTATAATTTCCCTTAAGAGTTCTAATTTTATGACTTTGAGGCCTCGTGTTCAAGTTTCCGCTTTTATAGAAGGTTTCGTAGATCTTTAAAAGCTGACCTATTTCTGCAGCAATCTGTCTCCAACACCAAACCAAATTCATGAGTAGAGTATAAGACATATTGCAAGACGTATAGGTACAAAAAATTTGAGCCTTGATATTTGTTTGTAAAAAAAAAAAAAAAAAATATCACAGCCAAGAAAAAAAAAAAAAAAAAAACGGACAAAAAAAATAAAGAATTTCTTGGCCACCGGGAAGAAAAGCTTGTGATAAAATTAGTTGCTGTATCTAGCCGTGGAGTTCACCTTCCCTCAGGATGATGAAAAGCCTTTTTTTTTTCTTTGTATTTGTACATTTTAGATCAGTATTTGTCTAACAGAGAAAGCCAAGACAGAATTTCAATGAAAAGTCTGATCGGAGAACACAAAGGAATGTAAATGACATTTGGAGAAGACTAGTTACAACACGTACGAGAATGTAGTAAATCGCTTTTTTTGTATTAGAAGCATAAGTAATACTGAAACACAAGCAAAATAGAGGAATTGTAGTAGAAGTCAACAATACGTGCTTGAGCGGAACAAAAACATGACGAAACGGCTGAAAGAGAGAAGACGTGTGCACGAAGGAGCGCTAGAGTACTAAAGAGTGGTTGGGTATGGAGTATGGCCTATTCTATTAAGTTATGTAACTATATCAAGAACAGAAGATCCCTTATATATCTATAATGTATATACCCGACATTCATCTCACACCTACTTACAAATGTAGCTTTTTTTTTTCCCCTGGAGACCGGGGAAGGTGAATAATGAAAAAAAAACAAAAAAACAACAACCCATACTCACCTGTCCTTGGTACGCTGGTGTCCACCGCTGCTGTCCAGTCCCGTGGCGCCCTGGTGCTTGCTCTGCCAGAAGTCCTCATGGCATGTGACTTCTGAGGCCAATTATTGGCCTCAGTGGCCTAAGGAAATGACCAGGTAACATAAGTGAATGACATCCCGGGTTCTTTCCATGGGCAGCTGATTGGCCTCAGCAGTCACGTGCAGCGAGGACTTCCGCCAAAACAAGCTCCAGGGCGAGGTGGGACCGGAAGATGGCAGGGGACACCAGAGAGCTGGTGACAGGTGAGTATTAGGGTTGAGCCGATCTTGAAATTTCAAGATCGTTTTTAAAATCCGATTTCCGATCATTTTCCAATCTGAACCCGATCCCAATTCCGATCTTAATGCAATCCCATGTCAATGGGATTTTTTTTAATTATCAAAGATCGGATTTTAAAAAGATCCTATTTACTACACAGCATGTAGCACGCTGTGTAGTGATTAAAAAAAAAATCCCCCGACTACTTAGTCCTCCTGGTGTCCACTTACCTGCACAGATCCGCTGCCGCTCCTCGTTATTCTCGATCCAATCCTCTTTCATTGACATGGCTTCAGAGCGCTGTGCGCACCCCTACCTCCCTAGGCTAGTGTTAGAGATGCTGGAAGTAGGTGGGGCTTGTTGTGGCTTAGGAGAGTGTGGGCAGGGAGATGTGAGTGTATCACTCATGTCTCCCCACCAACACTCTAAGCCAGAAGCCCCGCCTTCTCCCAGCATCTCTAACACTAGTCTAGGGAGGCGGGGGCACGCAGGGCGCTCTGAAGGCATGTGAAGGAGAAAGAAGAGGAGCGAGAAGAACGGGGAGTGGCAGTGGCAGCACTTCTATGCAGGTAAGTTGACTGGTCAGGATTGGAATTCCGTTCCCGATCTTTTTTTAGGCGGGACCAGAACCCGATTGCTATCGTGAAATTTACTGGATCGCCGATCGGGATCCAATCTTTTCCGATCCCGATAGCTCATCCCTAGTGAGTACCTTCCCCAGTCTCCAAGAAAAAAAATTGTATATCCTGATCAACCCCTTTATGGAAAGTTTCCAGAAATGATTCCAAGATGTAAAATTCTATTTCACTTTAGCTTGGACAAATCATTTTTACCCATAATATTTCGTTCAATGATCCTTTATTTCACTGAGTAATATCGGTAAGAAACCCAGAAGACCATGCTCAAATGCTAGGAACTATTTTACCGACCATGACAGCCACTTTCTTGTTCATAAAAGTCTATCGCAGTATCATCCACATTAATATTAGGGTAAGGACACAAGTTCAGGTTGTGTTGATGCAGTTTTTGAAGCCAAATCTAGAAGTGGATCATAAAAAAAACTTAGCCCATCAAGTTTACTATAATAGAAAACTGGCAAGAGTTACACTAGAATTCCACACCTGTCCATGGCGTAGATATCATTTCTGGTGCACCAGACATTCCCGTGGTGGGCCGAAATTATTAAAAACCTGGAGCCGCGTAATAATTCTGGCATCTTTTCCCAACATAGAAATGGATCAAGAGCAATAGGCAAAAAGATGGTCTGAGGCATTTTGTGGCAGAATTTGCTATGGTTATTTGAGCCTAAGTCTAGTGGATTGGGCAGAAGGGAAAGGTCTATAAACTTCCTTTATATTTTCCATTCTTTTTCAAACCACTACTGACTTTGGCTCAAAAAACGCCAAAAAACCTGCAACAACAACAAAAAAAAAGATGTATTTCCCCAATGTGGGGCATTAGCCATAAAGGGGTTTTCTGCCCCCCCCCTCCCCCAAAAAAAATATTTATTTAAAAAAAGGTCTGTTAGCTCTATTAATAGGTTAATAAGTAAACCCATGTGTGATGGCAGCGCCTGGCATTCTCTGCATTTGCTTACATGGTGTAGCTTCCGGTCAAACTTAGACACTACCTCCCTCTCACTCTCTCACTTCATTACACCCCCTCCCTGTCTCCTTAGCTATGCTGCCAACTACTACTCCATCCAACTAACTAAATCAGTCTACCCTTTAGACTTCCCTTTTGGGATAGCTTCTCCTTTTCTTTAACTGTCCTAGCCTGGAGACACTTTTCTTCTTGTCTGCTAGCGCGCGCACAGACTGGAAGTGCCCTTGACACCTGCGCAGTAGAGATGGAGTGTCATCTCTACTGTAAATGTGTCGCAGGCACCTCCAGACTGTGCAAGCGCTTGCAGAGAGAAAGAGGGGAGGAGCCATTCCCAGAGGGGAAGACATGTAAGTATGATGGGGTGGGATATGATGGGGTGGGGAGGGAATAATGTTGACATTAATTTTCGAAAACAAGGAAAGGGAACCTCACCGCATTATGAGATAGTGTACCTGGGGCAGTCACATGGCCGCTCCAGGGATATGGGGAATTATACTTTTTTTTAAATATAAATAAATTAGAAGTTAGGTGTGGAGAGGCAGTTTAGTTTAGGGGTTACTTTTTATTTCTCATTGGACAACCTCCTTAATATTTCCAGTTTAATGTTGGGGCTCCATGTGCCGTAAACGCTGTGGTTTGCCGATGGTGGAAACGATACACAAAAAATGCGGCATTTTACAGTCGCTGTGTAGTGGATGGGATTCTAGTGAGTCCCATCCCCACAGTGCGGTAATATATGCGTTCCAAAAACATTTAGGAAATCGCAGCATGTCAATTATAACAATGGAATGCTGGCAGTTTCCCTATAGGTATAATTGAAGCAGAAAGTCTGCAGAGGAAACCTCTACAAACTTTCTGTGAAAAGCGCTGCTGAAAAACCTTGATGAGTTACCACCGCACTTTTTCCACAGCACTTTTTTTGCTATGGGATGATACGTGGGGCCTCAGCCATAAGACAGATAGTACCACACCAAGGTTCCCCATCCTCCCTGCATCATAGGTGTCTGACAGCTGCGTACTCAATTTCCCATTGTTTGAGAACATATGTATTTTCGACCAAACCAAGCATGCATGTGTATGGGGGTTTGGGTCGAATGGCTATTGAAGGTGTCTTTCGAGGGGATGTCTCATTGTACACTGTCGGTAAAATCTGATATGCATATAAATTAATACGATTCTGTGCCGAAAAACAGAGTTCATGTTGATCCATATGTCCATTGCCTCACTTTACCTAAATGAGGCGATTACCTCCGCACCTCAGCTGTGTTATTGAGACATTTCAGCGTGAAATTTGTTTTTCCTGACTGAACTTTAAGCGGAATTTCAAGAGCCAAGTCTCTAAAGCCAAGTGGGGCTATTAAGAGATAATTACTAATTATGCTAATTTGAGAAGTTGTGCTATTTCTTTCCTTGGTCATTTTATCTGCAACTCTCCCGAGAGAATGGGCTCCATTCAATGCTAATAACCTTTCCCTGTGCACTGTTTGGTGGAGGACACCGCGTCCTAAACCTGAGAGACTGTTACACTTGATCAGGAGATGGAGCCACGAATTACAGAGCTCCTTTCACAGAACTAATGATTTTCATTAACTTCTCAATTGCCACACACATTTCATCTCCATTAAAGCAGTGATAGACATTCAGTGTAGTGAGTCACATTCGTACTGAGCCATTCGCCACTCTTGAGACTTTCCAGGCTAGATAGGACTGCGGCAAATTCACACTTATTGAGATGGTGGGAATGTTCTGCACGTCATTTTTTTGTTCTGTTTCTAGAATTAAAGTTCCAAATTCAGAGTTTTCTGGTAAACTGTTTCCAAAAACATCAAAAGGATAATATTGTATACCATCACCAATACATAGTGCGTAAAGGGTACCTGAGTTTACAGTTAAAAGTGCAAGGGAATTGCCAGTTGAGCAATTCCCCAGTACTGCTGCTGAAACCTGGGAGAAGGGAAAGATAGAGACAGTGAGTCCTAAACTTGACCTAGCCCCTGTCCCTACCTACTTGCCTCAACTGTCCTAATGACAGGGACAACTGGTCGACAGTCCCTTCTCTAAATAAGCGTTAACACAGAACGTGGACAAGACAAGACAACATAGAAGAGGAGTCAGCAAGCCAAGGGTCAAAACCAGAGAGACAAAGTAGTACCAAATCGTAAACCAAAAGGGTAGTAAAAAGAAAATCTAAAGTCCAGAAGTCTTTATAATCATGCAATAGCTAGAAAGCAGCTAACAAGGACAGAGTCACAATAGCCAGCAAGCATGTGTGGCCAGATGACCTGTTTAAGTCCAGAACAAGTCCCAGCCTTGCTTGACAGAAAGGTTACCAATCACACAGGTAAGGCTAAGACTGCTTTCACACAGAGTAATGCTCCGCTCATTCAGCGACATAAACATGTGTCAGAGTCAGCGCTGTAAAACAGAATCTCATTGACTTTAATGGGTGCCGGTCTTACGCGCGATACACATTGAAATCAATGGGAGGCTTTTTAACCCATTGATTCCAATGGGTAGCGTGCGTAAGACCGGCACCCATTGAAATCAATGGGATTCTGTTTTACAGCGGTCATGTGTTTACGTGTCTGAATGAGCGGAGTGTTACTCCGTGTGCATGCACCCTAAGATTAACTATTTGAGGAGGAGAGATAAACAAAGGTGTAAGAGATGGCTGTGGTGGAAAATCAATTACAGAGATAAGGAAATAGAGCAGTGTTCAAACTGAGCAACAAGAACTTAAAGCAAGGAATCATGACTGAACACGCCTCCTGCACCGCCACGTGCAAGCGCAGGGTAGTGCAGATCCAAATAGGCAAATGGGTGTTGCAATTTGAAATATTTGCAAGGCAATCTGTTTTCTGACTGTATGACATGTACAGTATATTCATATATCAGTTTTTATATTTTTAATAGCCCAATTATGGCCTCAGCACATTTTGCATTTCTCTCTGAGACAGGGCGCGTGAATAATACAGAGCAGGCTGCCCCATTGTTCATTATTACTACTGTAGGTTTCTAGACATGTAATGCTGCCAGAACTAGCTAGACAAATAGGTGAGAAATGTGCAAGTGACCATAATATGGGATCCAGGCCTCCAAATCCAGATTATGATGCAGATAAAAAGATCCCTAGCACAGAATACGAGAAATCTAAGCATGTTCAGGAGAAATACTTACTGTCTATGACTAAGAACCTATCAGCATAATACAAGCAGCTAATCAGAAGTAAATGGACTCTACTTGCATTGACTGTGAGAAGCTGCAGACTCCTCTCTGAGCAGTGTACAGAGCACCAATGGAGTGGGTAAAATCAGGTGCTGACGGGGATGCTGTGGATCCAGTATGTGGCACAGTCTCCTGTGACTATTAGTATGAGGCATCACCTACTGTGTCTACATCAAACCAGGTGGGTTAGGGTTGCATATAGAAGAGACATAGCCTATACTTCAACAATGCAAAATGCTGACACTGCATGTGTGATGTGATTTGATGGGATGGGATGTCAGGCGAAACCCGCTAGTCCACACAACTAACACTCCCGAGCTGAGGCATCGTCACCTACTGGATCCACTACCCACCTGATTTACAGTACTCTACTAGACTCAACCATTGCTACTATAATACTATATATCTTCAGTTCCACCAATAAGCAATAACTAAACAAAGTAATACGATCTGAATTATATATATTGAGGGAACGGGTATATGATGATTGAAAAAAAATAACAGGAATGCTTCTGTAACTATTATATACCTTGTAGCACCTTCTTATTTTGGTACTTGTAACTTTCTTGACAACCCATAAAAAGGAAAACACAAACTCAATATAGGAAAGCGAGAAAAATCATGAAGATGCCAAAAAGATAAAGTATGCTCCATATTGTCTGTTGCATTTTTTATGTAAAAAAAAAAAAAAAAGTATTATGCCCTAAGACTTACAAGATTTTAAGCTACATTGTGCGAAAAGAATTTTTTTTTCAGCCAAACCACATAGAAACCTGTGTGAGCAAATGTTACGGTCTCATCCATATTATATGGATCTGTAACACTGTGTTCATAGCTTAATATTCAGTTACTGACTCTGACTCCACCCAAAAAGGACCCGACTTTGATTCCGCTACTCCGACTCTATATCTTGACCTAACTTATTTATTATAACTTGCACCAGAAAACTGGTACAAATTATAGCTCAAGTCTATGCCACACCCAAATTTATAGACTAATTCATAAAGCCTCCTGAGATGTTCCGGAATCTAGACGCCAGAGCCCTTGGCACGTTGCACACAAGAAGAGGGAAGGATTAAGGCAGGCTTATGAAATGCTTGTCTTAATAAAACATAGAGGGAATGATCTGTTGTTTGCAATATAAATGGTGGGGAACAACCCCTAACATTATGCCAGTATATAGAAAATACAGATATACAGTACTGTGCCAAAGTTGTAGACAGGTGTTGAGAAGTTCGAAAATAGAAGGTTTAATAGTTTATTTTTGTCAATTAACAAAACAAAGTGAATGAAAAAAAGAAATATAAATCCGATTAATATTTGGTGCGACTTTTGCCCTTTGCCTAGTATCGATTCTTCTCGATACAATTGTAGACAGTTTTTGAAGGAACTCGGCAGGGAGGTTGTTCCCGCCATCTTAGAGAACTAAGCCCAGATCTTATGTGGATGTAGGCTTGTCCAATCCTTCTATCTCTTCATCTAATCCCAGACAGACTGGATGATATTGCGATCAGGGCTCTGCGGGGGCCGGATCATCACTTCCATGACTCCTCCTCCAAAGGGAAAAAGTCAAACCAAATACTGATGGGATTTAGATTTCTCTTTTCTTCATTCACTTCACTTCTCAACATTTTTTCTGTACATGCCTAAAATTTTTGCACAGTACTGTAGCTGAGCTAAACTTGTCCGTTCCCTTTCCGCAAGGTTCTAATTAATTGACCTAAGATAACAGGATATATTTATATGCAGCCCTATAGCAAACCATCCGATGTCAGACTATCACGGTGAAATCTTCCAAATGACCAACTCAGCCCTGCTAAAATCTGTATATCTGTAAATTTGTAATCTTCTCTGTGCTCTACAATACAATGCCTAAATCCTTTTGTTTTCCACATTTTATAAATGCAGGCAGCAAGCTTGAACTTTTATCGATTTTGTCCTATTGGCAAAAAAAAGAGTATTACAGATTTTGCTTTATCTAGTATTAACACATGAAGATTTTCTGCAAGGCTGGGTAAGTTTTGGTTGTGGCCCTGAGGCTCTCGCTTGCATTTTCTGAAGGGTCACGGCCTAAATCAATGATTTCTTAACGAAGAAATGAGAAAGGGAATGAATACAGAGCGGACGTTTCCACATACAAAGAAATTCAGGTCTTTTTAGCAGCAATTTTTGAAAAACATGCCCCAGTTTTGCGCCCGTCGTATAGGGGAAATTGTAGGACAGAGGAGACCTTGCACAAGATCATTTGACTCATTATCGTAATGAGACCAAAGCCATTCTCTATGTTATCGTTAGACCTAAAATCTTTGGGAAATCTGCTTAAATTCTCACTTTTATACAGCACGTAATCCATGTGTTTTGGGGATTATAATTTGGTCCTTAAATCCCAAATCCCTGAATACAATCCCAACCCTATCTAAATAATTGTCTAGCTTTTATCTGATGAATATGCATTAAGACATCATAAAGTGTATTATAATTCAATCTGCATTATTAGGCAAAGTAATTTAATCTGCATTATTGGGGGGTCAAGCTGTCGCTTGCGAAATGATGTGTCCGTAAAGCGACCTCGGAGACGTCCTCTCATATAGAAGATCCAGCCAGGGACATATGATGCCTAATCCTATAGATAGTTTTCAATACAGATGTTTTTACATGCTGCTCAATTGGAAATCGGCTCAACCCGCTTGGCTATGGCCGACGTCTCTTTTTCTGCTTCCAATCAGTTTAATCCTCAGCACACTCCACTGGCAGATGTATTCCCCGTGTATTACAATGACCCTCTGTGTTCTTGTGCAAGAGCGAATGAAAGACCTTTAGAGAACACAATGGGCAGAGGAGAAGTGAATTATCAGTGGACGCGGGCGAAGCTTTGAAGAAGTCACCAAATGCATTTCAGGCAAAGGTCTGCATTGTGTATGGCTGCACTAAAGGGAAGGCTTTGGGATCATGTGCTGCTGTACAATATCATGTTATATTCCTATTACAGAGGCATGCACAGGGTTAACATCTATAGCTAAATCATGTATAACAATTCAGGAACATCTTTTCTTGAAACTCTTTCCGTTCCTCTGTTATTTCTCCTAGAAGTTTATAAATGTGGGTGTTACCATTTAGCTATGTGTCCCCGCACTGTTCGGGAGTCTTCACACGGAGTAAACACGCATGTATTTTTGCAAAATACACGTGTAAAAATACGACTCCCATTGACTTCAATGATATTTTTTACACGCGTAAAAATACGCCTGTAAAATGTCATTGAAGTCAATGGGAGTTTTATTTTTACACATGTATTTTTACACATGTATTTTGCAGAAATACATGTGCATTTACTCCGTGTGAAGGCTCCCTTAGGCTGCATTCACATAACAGTGAAAAATGGGCATATAATGTCAGATTTTTTAAAAGACTTAACATGGCAGCATCAATATCACTGTTAGAAAAAAAACTAAATTGCCCCTTTTTAACACGGTCTCAGGCTTGGTTCACATCTGCGTTTGGGCCATGAAAAATGTGGAGCGAAAAGTCCTACAAGCAGCACTTTTCTCTGCAATTTTTGTGCAGAAACCTCACGGCCCCCATTATAGTCTATGGAGTCTGTGAGTTTCCTTAGGCAACCACTTTTTTTGTGCGGATAGGTTTCTGTTCAGGGGGGGATTGGGAGTAAAGGTTCCTAAGCGGATGCCCCAAATGGAAACCCAAACGCAGATGTGAACCGGGCCTGACAGCTTTTTTTACTCTGCCCATATACATTTGCTCCTTTTTATGCCCCTTTTTAAAAAAGTGCAAACACAGTGAGTAAAGGATCTCCATTTAGACCACACACCTGACAAAAAGCAAAAGTGGTGAGGACAACACCACACCTGGGGAAAAAAAGCACAAATGTTTCATAAATGGATCACAGGACAAAACAAAACACAAAAATGTGTAACTTATGCTAAAAAGAAGACTTAAGTAGCTTAATAGACGTTCCCCATTGTGTCTATTCATATGGGCTTTTTTAAAAAAAAAATCACAGTCATCAAATAAAAAAAAAACAAAACAAAAATCTTTGTCTATGAAGACGGATATACTGTAGATTGTGCCATGTGACTTGACCCTTGAAATCCATACGTTCTATTATGGCCATGTGAATAAGTGCAGTGCATGAACTTGCACAGACAGATATGGCCATTTTTTACAGATAATAGATCCGTGTAAAACAGCAGAGCCGTGTGCATAAACCTTACAATATCCAATCAGTTCTGAATATGTCGGGACACGCCCATTTGACAGTAGGAATGGCAATGCCTAGATGTCAACTTATTCATAAATTTCTAGGCAGTATAACAGGTATACACAGGATTGGGATCTGTCGGGGTCTGACACCGGGACCCAAGGCAGATCATCTGCTCTAAGAAGTTGGTAGAGAACGGGCCATGAATGGAGCAATGCTGCTATACACGTAACAGGAGCGGCACAGTAGCCCCGTCCACTGCATACTGGTGGTTCTGGTGAATTGCAGCACTGCTCATATTACTGCAGCACCACCTGTCTACTAACAGTTTACGGCACTCAGTGGGGGTCCGTGTGTCAGACCCTTGCAAATGATATACCGATACTCTATTGTGTGGATAGGCTCTAACACAATATTGGTCTAGCAGCAGACACCCAAATTTGAACAGTATTGGGGTCTATTTCCTAAGAGTTGCTGAAGGTTGGGCCCCTAGAGTCATTTTATCCGATGGGTCCAAGGAGTCTTAGTTGACACTGCCTACAATGTATCGCCTGTATGCCACAATCACCCACTTCTATTACACATGAGCCACCATTATGGTACGTTTCCATTTGCTTTTCTCATCTGGATTGCTCCATGACAGACAGATAAGCAGTCAGACGTATGGACGGCAGGCAGATATTTTAATTAGCTCACGACAAGTTGTGTTCATAACTGACTCCTAACTGGATTCTCGCCATCCCCTGGAATCAGAGCCTGTTGTGTAATATGACACAAGAATAGTCTGGTTAAAAAAAATTGCCGCTGATGTGTTGCTGATATTGTACTTCACATTCCAGGCAAAGAAAAATGTCAAAATGCAGTCATTTACA
Organism: Leptodactylus fuscus; assembly: GCF_031893055.1. Lineage (NCBI taxonomy): Eukaryota > Metazoa > Chordata > Amphibia > Anura > Leptodactylidae > Leptodactylus > Leptodactylus fuscus. The sequence goes on from NC_134268.1 coordinate 195,490,760, forward strand.
CAGTATTCACTTTTCATCTGAGCTTCAATGCTCTTGTCAATGGGGATCTACCGTTACCCTTTATAAACTGAAGAAAGTGACAAAAATCCAGATCTCTGCACAAAAGGTGCAGTCTCTGCCTAGGGAGACTTAAAAAGGAGAAAATTGAAGACCACTTAGAGGAGTATTGCCGTCTACTTGCTGGTTCAAGGTTGGAAGTGAAGAAACGACAGTATAAGCAGTGCCCTGGCGATTTATGTCAGTTCCTTTACGTGGGTCACATAGAAATTAACCCCTGATTTTTTTTTGCTCTGGTGTATTTTTTGCTCTAGTCTTTACTATTAGACAGTAAAGTAATTTTTGTAACCGGGTAAGGCTGACCCAGAACATTTGCCAGTTCTTTGCTTCATGTCTACCTAGACACAGAGAGGCAACATCAAGCTCTTGTTCTTTTGATACCCATCCTTTTCGTAGCCACCATTTTGGATGGTAATATTGTGGTTGACGACCAGATTTCAGACACAAAAGTGAATTATTCTTATTCTTCATAGTGGTTTAACCCGCTAGTGGTAATGATAATATTTCTTGGCCATACACAAGAGAATGGAGAAGGTTTCTCAATGTTCTAAGTCACTTTGCCCATTACTGGTAACTCTGCTTGGGAAGACCATCTATGTAATCTCGAGAAGATAAGGTCATGACTTCTTAGTCTGGATGAACAAGACTAAAGCTCACTCAGACTCCAGCTAAAATCAAAATACGGGCCCCAAAATTTCCAAAGAATACATTAGTAATATGACTGTGTGTAAAAATATTGTAAAGCTGACCATAAAGTAGATGCATCACGGCCAAACCCGATGATTTCGATGGAGCAACTGGCCATCTAATGTGTGTAGGTTGGTCCCAAATATCCCCTGATAATACAAGTTTGGGAAGAGCAGGATTGAGCTGATCCTTTTGTTCCCCTTCCCATGCATATGAGGGCGGGCTCACATTTGTGCCCTGGTCTCCGCTTTCAGGTTTCCGACTTCTACCCAAGAAACTGGACCGGAGACGGGAATCGGCAGTCACTTTTCAAACTCATTCATTTGAATGGGTTTGCAAACTGTCCACCCGTGAGCGACCGTGAGTGTTTTGTGGTCTCCACGGCTAAACCAATTTTTTTAACTGGACACAAAGTCAGAGTTGCAGGACTTTGTGTCCAGTTTATTAAAAACGGTTTCACGGCGGAGACCACAAAACGCTCATAGGTGCTCACGGATGGACACTGATTGCCGGGTTTCCGTCTCCTGTCGGCAGAAGACAGAAACCCACAAAGCGGAGACCAGGCGCAGGTGTGAACCTGCCCTGAAGGTTTGGGTTAGGGGAGAGAAAACTGTTGGCTAGATGCGCAATTAAAAAGAGGGAGCCTGTTAGCAGTAAATTGGCTACAAACCTAACCCTAGTACCTTATAGAGGTGCTTGTACAGTTTCCAAATATGCCTCTGTTTTTTTTATGTTTGGAGTCCCAAACTTTGCAAACATGTTTGGGGTTTGGTCTCAGCTCTAGTTTTCTGGGCAAAGGACTTCTCCCCTCATTTGCATGTGAACACTGTGTTCATTAACATAAAACAGGGCTGAATAACAGAGGTATGTTTGGAAGCTTTAAAATCAACTCTACAAGGTACCGGGAGATGGGGGAAGGGGGGGGGGGGAGCCTGGTGAGATATCTCCATATTCTGTCTATCGGTTACGTAGAAGAGACAGCATTTTCATGATTTCTAGATCCTCTGGACTTCAGAAGTCTCCATATCTTGTGGTAGATAGTGTTTTTTTTCTGCCAGAAATCACCTTGTATGGCCAGAAACTATATGTCTAAAAACACACTAGATCTGGGGAGTACTGGTTCTCATTGAAGAGATTCAGTGGAATGACCCATGGGAAAAAAGTATGGAAATTAACTCTCCTCTGTATGGAAGAAAATTGTCTCTAGTGCCACCTATAGGTAGGTCAAAGCCTGACCCATAAAATAGTCTGATAACTAATCATGTCATAAAGCTATTTTATGGATCAGAGATTGACTGACATACAGGTAGCTATAGGTAGCAGCAAGGGCGTAACTTGAGGGGGGGTGCAGAGGGTGCAGTCGCACCAGGGCCTAGGAGCCTTAGGGAGCCCATAAGCACTGGCATCAGTATTTAAATTTTCCAGTTTCCATCTGGTCCATAAACCAAGGAGACCCACAGATTACACGAACCACACTAAGGTAGATTAAACTCCTTAGCACCCATGACCTGGGGAGGAGGAATAAGTTCCTCTCCGAATAATCACATGTATAAGTCTAGCTAAACCTTATACCTTAACAATAAGACACTGACCACCTGTTGGATTTAAATGGCCTAATTAAAGGCCGATTTTATTAACAACCTTAAATACAAACGGCAAATACTAGCACCGCCCCAAAGGGGTGTAAAGGGTGAGGCGGTGCGTACAAAGTACAACCCCCCTTAAAATCAATAAGATAACCAGATGTAACGTTAACCCCTTATAAGAGCTGAACATGCTGGCATATTCCACCTTGGGAATAAGCCACACCCCCAATCTGCCCAGGCGCGATAACTCCTACCTCGGGCAGAGTCAACAACCATTAGATTAAACACCAGTCAGACCCCTAAAGGGACCCAAGCCCAATTAGAGGACGTACCGGTCATCAAACAACCCCCACTAAGGAACCCATACCAACAATGAGGTCCTATCAACTGGCCAATAGGCATCTAACCCCCAACAACCCCCGGCCACAGACTCACGGACATGACCCCTTATGACCGGGAGTCCCGCCACCGCAGAAAAGCACGCTCTACCCCATCCCTCAAACCTAACATCCAGAGATCCGCACCGATGGCGTTCAAATGAACGCCATCACTCCGCAGATGCTCCAGAGACGGCACCTCAAGCTCCCGATGACGCACCACTACACCGCCATTACGAAGGACAAAACGGGACACAGCACGGTTGACCTTGATACGGGCCTTGTCGATACGCGCGGCCGACCTCGCATGGCGCCAATCCAGGCGGGACACGATGTCGGACCACACAACCACCAAACCTGGAAATTCAGTAAGCAAACGCAAAATATCAAACTTTATATCTCTAATCAACTCCCTGGAGGAGCGAACCCCCAAATCGTTCCCCCCCACGTGCAGAACCACAATGTGCGGGGGGCGATCCACCCTACTGTAAAAATGAAACTCGGGCAACACTCGACTCCACGTCAGGCCGCGAACGCCCATCCAGCGCACCACGGCATCATCACGACTCAGGCCGAGTTGCCGCCCATCCGGACGCGCTTCCGCACAGATAGCACCCCAAAAAACAAAAGAATGCCCGAGGATCCATATCAGGCAAGGACCTAGAAAACAAAAAAGGGGACCACTAAAAGCAGAGACCAACAAAAACAGAAACAGCCCCGACCCCCCCCCCCCATCTCAATGTAGGGACAAGGAAGCAAGAAAAAAGGCCCACCCCAAACACCCGTCAAGACAACAACGCAGGGCGAACATAGAGGCAAAATCAATCCGACTCCCACCTACCAATGCGCCGGACAACATCATCCCCAAGACCCCAACGAGAAGCCTCCGTGGCGGCGCCGATGCGGAAGGAGTGGGTGCCGTAGTCAGTCGGCACCTCACCCACAAGCGCCAGCGCCTTCCTAAAGACCGCAACAAACTGAAAGCGCGACAGCGACCCGCCGCCCACATGACACAAAAAGGAACCTGGGCAGGACCCGCGCAGACCCAAAAATTCCGAAACTCCCCGAACCGGGCACGCATCACCAACCCCAGAGGGAAACAACACGATCAACCGGCCCCGGCCAACCTGATCAGTTTTTGAACGGCGCAAATGGCACTCCACCCTATCATCAAAAAACGACACATCCGAAAACTGCAAACCCCCAGAGGCAGCCACCGAGGTGCTAACTAATTCACCCACCCGAAAAGCCCCAAAAAACGCGAGAAGAAAAGCTGTGCGAAAAAGCGCCACCTTATAACTCGAAGAACACAACCCCGGCAAACAACCCAACAGTCGACAAAGCAACGAAAAGGAGACTGGCCGGCGGAGATCCCGCCGGACAACCCCGCGCCGAAAGCCCCTCATGGCCTGGCGGACCACGAAGTCCTTCGTGACATCGCGAACACCCTGAAGTCGAAACAAAAACACCAAACCGGCCAAACGCTGCGACATGGCCGACGCTGAGCGGCCCGCAGCGAAAGCATCATCCACCCAGGACAACAACAACAACACTCTACTCTCGTCAGAACCAACACCCCCCACTAAAGTGCAATCCCTCTCCCACTCACGCCAAATCTGCTGATATCGGGCCCAAGTCGGCGCAGTCACCGACCGACGGACGAGCTCAGCCGCGGAACGGACACCAAGGACCATAGATGGGGCGGGCAATCCTCGCCCACCGCCGCTGCCTCCGGCACAAACTCCCGGAACCTGCCAAACTGAAACCGAGACAGAGCGTCAGCCACAGAATTATCAATCCCTGGAACATGACGCGCAGACACCAGCACATTCAAATCCAAACAGCGCATGACTAAATAACGCATCAAAGACACGACCGGAGGGGAAGAGGCAGTTTGAGAATTGATAATGAAAACAACCGCACTATTATCACAGTGGAAACACACCCGACGGTCACGAAACGCCGCACCCCACAACTCAACGGCCACCACAATGGGGAACAGTTCCAGCAAGGCCAAATTCCTCACCAGACCGCTCTCAACCCAAGAGGCCGGCCACTCGCCAACACACCAACGTCCCTGGAAATAAGCCCCGAAACCCAGAGAACCGGAAGCATCCGTAAACAAATCTAACTCGGCGCTGGACACCGCCGCCGGCAACCACAAAGAACGCCCATTAAAACGTCCCAGAAAATCCACCCACACAGCCAAGTCCGCCCTCACGTCCGCCATAAGGCGCACGAAGTGATGAGGCGACTGCACTCCAGAAGTCAAGGCCGCCAATCTGCGACAAAAAACACGCCCCATCGGCATAATGCGACAGGCAAAATTAAGTTTTCCCAACAACGACTGAACTTCCCGAAGACGAACCTTACGAACACTCTGAAAAAGCCGTAGAGACTCCTTAAGGTCCTGAAGCTTATCTGCCGGCAAGCGCGATTCCATGAGGACCGAGTCCAAGTCAATACCCAAGAACTTCATCACCGGCGCCGGCCCCTCAGTCTTCTCCGGAGCCAACGGGACCCCAAACAACTCTGCCACCCGCTCAACCGTCCACAACAGGACCAGACAATCAGCAGAACCCCGAGGCCCAACACAGAGGAAGTCATCCAGGTAATGGATGACCGCCGACATACCGGAGACATCACGGACTACCCACTCTAAAAAGGAACTAAATGCCTCGAAATACGCACAAGAAATGGCACATCCCATAGGCAAACAACAGTCAACATAAAAGGCACCCTCCCAGAAACACCCCAACAAATGAAAACTGTCCGGATGAAACGGCAACAAACGGAAGGCCGCTTCAATGTCCGTTTTGGCCATGAGGGCCCCCGGACCGGCCTTACGGACCAACGCAACTGCGCGGTCAAAAGAAGCGTAGGAGACTCGGGACAAAGAGGGGTCGATCCCGTCGTTGACGGACGACCCCGCCGGGAAGGACAAATGGTGAATAAGCCGGAACTTGTTAGGCTCCCGCTTCGGCACCACCCCCAAAGGCGACACCCTCAAATTGGGCCACGGAGGAGACTCAAAGGGGCCAGCCATGCGGCCCAGCTCAACCTCCTTCCGCAGCTTGTCCCTAACAACCTCCGGATGCTCCCGGGCAGATTTTAAATTGCCCGGGCGAAAAACCGGGGCAGACGCATCGAAGGGGATGCGGAAACCCTCACTAAAACCCTCCTCCAAGAACCGGGCAGCCGCCCGGTCTGGGTACCTATTTAGGAAAGGCCGCATTGCCGCGACCCTCACCGGAGTCCTCCCTCTTGTCCACACCATCGCCCCCTTTACCCTTTCCTTTCCTAAAACACTTGTGGAGGCCGTGACTTCCCCCACACCCGGAGCACTCGTGCTTAAAGCGACAAGTGGCCCCGAATTTGCACAAGCCCTCATTGAAGAGCCAGCAATAGCCCTTACGCTGTGTACCCGGGGATCCGGCCGCAGAGCCCGAACCACCGCCCCCCCCCCCGAAAGGGCTGGCTAGCAGGAGCCGCCATCAAACGCATCCACAAGGAGATATCCTTGTGATCCCAGCGCAGGCTAGGACGAACCGCCTTCCGCTGGCGAAACTGCTCATCATAGCCAAGCAACTCCACCATAGACCCGATGAGCCTCCCCTATGGCATCCATATACCCAAAAAGAGCGGAACAATGTTCCGACTCCTTTTCCCCAATCACACTCGCCAGAATAGCAAAAGCCTGCAGCCAGTTCAAGAACGTGCGGGGAATGAGGCGATACCGCCGTTTTTCCTTGTCGTCCTTTTTGGAACCACTAGGCTTAACCTTGTCAAGGTTAAATTTGTCAAGAGGAAGCAGAGAAAAAATCTCCACGTATTCCCCTTTCCAAATGTTGTCACGCACGTCCTGTTTCAGATGGGCACCCAGAGGGCCCTCAAAACAGACATAAACCTCCCCTTTTGCCCTATCATCCAAGCGCACCAAATCAACTGCCTTCTCAGTCCCGGTTTCCCCTGACCCCGAGGGCACCGGCATTTCGACGCCACACCCAGCATCCGCGACGGCCGCCCCCAACGCAGGTACCGCGCCCGACTCAACCCCCAAAACAACAGGCCCACTACCAACCGGCGGCAAAACCCCGGCGTCAGGACCCAACCACACCCGTGCAGGACCAGCAGGCCCGAGCGCTCCCCCACCAGCCGCTGCAACAACCCCACAATCCGCCCGAGCAAGGCCCCAGACTCCCCAGCACCCCCACTCGCGACAACGCTACCAGACACCACCTCCCCAGACTCTACACTCCTACCCCCACCCCGGGAAACCCCCCCAGCAGAAGAAGAGAAAGAAGACCCCACAAGCTCACCAGGCTGCCTCAAGGATGCTCCAAGATCAGCCGCCACAGGTCCGGAATCCTCAGGGGAAGCAGAGGCCGCAGGGGAACACTGGCCCTCCTCCAGGTCAGAGGACCGATCATCACCATGGGAGGGAGAAGGCAAGCCCGCATCTCTCCTGGAACGCCGACGCGCCGTCTTGGGCACAGCGCTCCGGTGGCCGTGACCTCCGAGCGCGGGATGAAGAGGTCCGGGCAGGCGAGCCCGGACCAGGGGACCCCCGAACCTCCGCGAACAGGCCCTCCAGGGTCCGTTCTCCGTGGACGTCGGCTGCAGCACGCAGCAGAGCACGCAGGGCCTCCAAATCCGCCATGACATCCAGGTAAGTCCGTCCACTCTCTGTCGCCGTTACCTCTAGACTGACCTTAGCCTAACCCCCCCACTAACCTAAATAACCTCTGACTCCACCCCCATTTTTCCCGCTCTCACTCTTCAATGTTAACCCCCTCCGTTCCCTAATCCTCCCCCCTGTCATGGCGTCCCTATCCCCAAGTGTCTAGGGCCTTCTCTTAACCATCACTATCAAGAATTCACTGTAAGGATGAGGTAGGGGGCCCCGGACAAAAGATTGCACCGGGGCCCACAAGACTTTAGTTACGTCACTGGGTAGCTGTATAGAGACAGTTTTCTTCCTTCAGATCGAGAGCTTGTTTGCAAAAAAAATTTTTTAAAAATACACTAAATATTCAAGTGATACTTAATAATACAACAATATAAACAGGATCCGGGTTCAAACCACTAGAAAATCTGAACAGTACATTATGTACATACAGTATTGTTCTTAGTACAAAGACGTCCTACTGTGAAATATACTTGTACGTCATATAAGCCTTACAATGCTGTGTTTTACAAGAGATGTTGGAAACAGCAGAAAAAAAAAACATAAAAATAACATAACTTAAATTTGCTTTCCCTAGCCCTGGCTTACCAGCAGAACATACACGTAGATTCCCCGCTGCCTTGCAGACAAGCATGTTTTAAAAACCATTGAGTTGAGCACAGTGCAGTCCTATAAAGGAGCAGAAAATGTCAGTGTACAATGGGCTTTAGGTCTTACCGTGCACCAGACAGCTGGTACCACAGATGAGAACGACTGCATCTAATGTTCCATGAAATTAATAGCAGTAATTGGAGAAAGGTGGAAGGAGGAGTGACAGTAGTTCAGCACTCTCTGAGCATCCAGTCATTATACAAATATTTATCTAAAAAGCAGCCCAAAATGAGCCAACGAGACGCACATCATAGGCCGCACATTATAGACCGAAGCCACACGTCATAGGCTGCACATTATAGGCCGAAGCTGCATGTCATAGACTGCACATTATAGGCCGAAGCTGCATGTCATAGGACGCACATCATAGGCCGCACATTATAGGCCGAAGCCGCACGTCATAGGCTGCACGTTATAGGACGCACAGCATAGGCTGCACATCATAGGCCGCACATTATAGTCCAAAGCCGCATGTCATAGGCTGCACATCATAGGCCGCACATTATAGTCCAAAGCCGCACGTCATAGGACGCACATCATAGGCTGAGGCCGCACATCATAGGCCGCAGCCACACATTATAGGCAGCACATTATAGGACTCACAGCATAGGACGCACATCATAGGCTGAGGCCGCACATCATAGGCCGCAGCCACACATTATAGGCAGCACATTATAGGACTCACAGCATAGGACGCACATCATAGGCTGAGGCCGCACATCATAGGCCGCAGCCACACATTATAGGCAGCACATTATAGGACTCACAGCATAGGCTGCACATCATAGGCTGCAGCCGCACATCATAGGCTGCACATTATATGACTCACAGCATAGGCCGCACATTATAGGCCGCATCCGCACATCATAGGCCGCACATTATAGGACGCACAGCATAGGCTGCAGCCGCACATCATATGCCGCACATTATAGGAAGCGCAGCATAGGCCGCACATTATAGGAAGCACAGCATAGGCCGCACAGCATAGGCCACACATTATAGGAAGAACAGCATAGGCTGCACATTACAGGATACACAGCATAGGCCACAGCCGTACATCATAGGTCGCACATCCTCACAATGATAAGGTCACACATGCACTTGTGGAAGTTTTGCTTTCTCTAAATTTTTTTTTTTTTTAATCTAACCATCCAAAAAAAATTTCTTTAGAACAAATTTTGGAATAAAATCACTAAGAAATAACAGCTAAGTCTTCCATGTAAGCATAAGAAGTGTCACATAGGAACAGAGGAGCAAAGGCAGGCCAAGGAGTCATCATGTTTCAAGGTATATGGAGCAATATTCAGAAACTGTACAAATAAGTTTTATACAGGGGTAAGATGAGGCAGTTCCCAAGAATATACTATCTATCTATCTATCTATCTATCTATCTATCTATCTATCTATCTATCTATTCTAATGAAAGGAAAAAAGCAGTACTCCAAGTTTCAAAAAATGCAAAAGTGAATCTTTTATTCCATTCCATTTTATTCCATTGGTCGAAACAGGTACTTTTTTTTTAAGCTTTCCTGTAGGGATACCTTTGGGCTTGCACCCATTGACCAGTGAGGTTGGTTTTTGTGCTGCTCTGGACGTTTTTTGCAATGTCTATTTATCTACCATATATACTCGAGTATAAGCCGACCCGATTATAAGCCAAGGCCCCTAATTTTACCACAAAAAACTGGGAGAACTTATTGACTCCAGTATAAGCCGAGGGGGAGAAATGCAGCAGCTACTGGAAAATTTCAAAAATTAAAATGGTTGGAGTTTATGGGTGCAGTAGTTGCTGGATGCTGGGGAAGAGAAGGGGGTGTTTTGGTTGTCTGTCTGCCCCTTCCCTGAGTTTGAGGACTGGGGATTTTTTTTCCCCCACTTGGAATTCAGCCTGGCTGAATATAGGGTATCTGCAGTGCTACTATTAACCTCTTCCCGACGGAACAGGAGCACTGCAGATCCCCTATATTCAGTAGACCGGACACTGTCAGACACAGGGATACCTAATGTGTTTGTGTTTCACAGTCATTTTCTACTTTTATATGTATTCTAGGGAAAGGAGGGATTTACAACTTTTATTTTTTTTATTTTTTTTTTAAAGCTTTTTTTTTTTTCACTATTTTATGGGAGATTCTATACATTACTATTGCGGCTGGTCATAGACCCCCATAATTTTTTTTTTTTTTTTTTTTTCTTGACTCGAATATAAGCGGAGGAGTTTTTTTTTCAGCACAAAAACTGTGCTGAGAAACTCGGCTTATACTCAAGTATATACGGTATCTATCTATCTATCTATCTATCTATCTATCTATCTATCTATCTCTCATAGAGTGCATGTCCAAAGCTTAAAGCCAAGAACATGTCCATAGTAAAATCCCCTCCAAAATTGAGGCACTCTGTAGGTTGAAAAAAGGGAGAAAATGAATCCTTTTTCACCTAGAAAATAAACTGTCTTCTACCTAGTATCTATCTATCTATCTCATGCTGGGTAGTAATACGCGGGTATTGCTCAGTACTATTGCATTATCTGACTGATCTATCCTCCATAATAAAGCACTGAAGTATGATGGTGTCTGCAGTGCCAGCTGTAGTGGCTATTGTTTAGCAGCGCTTGCCATAGACATAAAGTGGTTGTTGGCTGACAATTACACGTTTAGTTTCCCACATTTATATTTGTTTTCAGCTCAAATAAAATATCCATGGACAGATGAAAGAGAATTGGTCAGGAGATTCCTGCTGCCGAACCACGGGTAGCATCAAATGCCAAATGCCTGCCTTGTTACAAGGGATAAAACATACAGTAGATGCAGAGTTTACACACACACACACTGGAGCCTACCTATTAGTCCACAAGAAAATGGCTGCTTACCTACTGTGTAAGCGGCCATTTTTCTGGTGGCCGCGGGCATGCGCAGTCAGCTCTGCCCGAGGCCTAAAAGTTTGACCGCCAGCGTCGGAAGAAGACGCGTGAAGAGGCCATTCCTGAAGAAGGTGGAGGCGGCGCTGGAGAGTTCTCTCACAGCATTGGGAATGCCCCCAGTGCTGTTTGAGCGCTGGGAACCGCCCTCAGTGCTGCGAGAGAAATTATTTGCATACCGCCGAAAACCAGTATTTCTAATGAACGGTGGCACAGAGAAGACCTATAAAGGTAGAAGAAGAATAGCCTTTCTTAAAGGGATTATACCATTACAAAAAAAAAAATTTCTTGTTGACACGACGGAATACTCTTAAGTGAGAGAACTCTCCAGTGCCGCCTCCATCTTCCTCAGAAACGGGGTCTTCACGTGTCTTCTTCCAGGAGTTGGCTTCAAACTTCTAGGCCTCGGACCTAGGGCAATGCCGACTGCGCATGCCTGCCGGCCACAAGAAAATGGCCGCTTACAATACTGTGCCATTTTGTTGTGGCCGGCGGGCATGCGCAGTCGGCTTTGCCCTAGGCCCGAGGCCTAGAAGTTTGAAATCCACGAGATAAAATTCGACTCCAGCCAGGTTTTAGCAGAAAATAGAAAAAACTTCTTCTTTATTGTTGGAACTCTCAACAAATATTTAACACACGTATCAAACAGAAACAAAAATCGGCGTCAGACTGACGTGTTTCGGACAGGTATAAACGTGTCAGTCTGATGCCGATTTTTGTTTCTGTTTGATACGTGTGTTAAATATTTGTTGAGAGTTCCAACAATAAAGAAGAAGTTTTTTCTATTTTCTGCTAAAACCTGGCTGGAGTCGAATTTTATCTCGTGGATTTCTTGCTTGTTTGCTCCGGACCAAGGGAGCGTGTGTCCGAGCCGGGTCTGGAAGGAACTTAGTGGATAAAGATACATGGGATTTGCAATTGAGACTACCAGTGGCTGAGTATACAATTTCCTTTTCCCCGTTTTTCTTCATGTACTAGAAGTTTGAAGCCACTGCCAGAAGAAGACACGAAGAAGACCCGTTGCTGAAGAAGATGGAGGTGGCGCTGGAGAGTTCTCTAGCAGCATTGGGGACGCCCCTAGTGCTGCGAGAGAACTCATTTGCATACTAACGAAAACTGGATTATATACCGAACGGTGGCAGTAGAAGTAGGTAGTAAAAAAAATAGCCTTTCTTAAGGCTATTCCGTCATGTCAACGAGAAAAAAAAAGTTTTTAATGGCAGAATCCCTTTAAGGCTATTCCTATGTGTTAGTGAGAAAAAAAATTGATTTTAATGGTAGAAAAGGGTTGTTAAGAGTATTCAGCCCCTATCCACAGGACAGGGAATAAGTGTCTAATTGCTGGGGGCCCAACCACTGTGTCCTCAGCAATGAGGAGAACAGAGGACCAAAATCCCTGTCCGTGGTTCATCAGAGATGATTTTTATATATTTTTTTTTTCTATATTTTGAACACTTCTATTTCAGTGTACAACGCATGACAAATGAATATCACCTATTTTTTTTTCATGGATATAGAATTTCATTGATGTGATGTATTGGCGTCAATAAAAAGAGATTGCACTTTCAATGATTTTTTATGAACCTAAGGTCTGCAAAAAATCACTGACATTTGAAGGAACAGAATGAAATGAATGGGTATCTATTGCATTTCCATTTTTTGTAGTGCCATAAGTACTTGAAATACGAAGGGTGTGAATAAGTTCCTAGGCCACGCTCACTTTTCAGGAAGCCACACCCCTTTTCTATACAGCCACGCGCCATTTCCGTACTACCTGTAAAAGTGTATAATACAATAGATAAATGTGGCACAAGATATGCTAGGTAGTGTTTTGTGGCACATTACATCAGAATTCTGGCATATTATGGGGCACATATGCTCCACTACTTCTCTGGGTGTAAACGTGGCTCATTTTTGGCCCTTTCTTGTGTCACAACCTCTTCATAATTGAGGCACATCTCACACCAGATGGGAACTTTTTTAAGGCCGGAGAAATGCTGCAATTTGCCTGCGGTGGAAACGCTGCGGGAAAAATCGCAGTGTTTTACAGTATTTGCAAAGTGGATGGGATTCCTTCGAATCCTATGCCCACTTTGCGGAAAAAAATTGCAGTGCGGACATGCTGCGATTTCCAAAACCATTGCGGTTTTGAAAATCGCAGCATGTCAATTATGTCTATGGAAACGCCGACGGCTTTCCCGTTGATATAATTGTAACAGAAAGTCCGCGGAGGAAAACTCTGTGAACTTTCTGTTCAAAGCGCTGCGGGAAGATCCATGATGGGTCATGGTTTTGGAAATCGCAGTATCGCAGTGCGGGTATTTTTCTGCAATGTGTAGATGGGATTCACCAGAATTGCATCCACTCTGCAAAGACTATAAAACGCCACCGTTTACACCACATGGGACCCTGGCCTAAAACACAGTCCCCATTTTCTTTATTAAATCTCCCCTAATATACAAGTGCATGAAGCTACTACACTTTGCAACATGGGAAGGAAACGGTTAACGTTCCAATGTTCCTGTTTATTTCTCTTCCGTCTTCTTCCTCTCATTACATTTCGCAGATTTCAGGCTGGTCCATGACTTACAAGATTTTCATTTTGTGATTAAGAGCTATTATTACCGGCTTAGCTGGGAAGTCTGGTTCTCACAAGAAATACTCGCAACGACCGCTCTATACAAGCAAAATATCAGCATTATCTGTAGGGATTTAACATAGTCCTTGAGAGTTAACTGGAGATTGCTTGTAATATTATTACTTGGGATATTACATACATACTACACACTTAGGAAACGGAGCCGCCATTAAACAATTACTTACGGTATAATACTTGCCATGTCAACCGCAGCTATGATAGCGCCGTAAGAGAACGCAGCGTACAGTCATTTTCCCTCATTTACTTGGAGAGTAAGCTTCTCGGAATTTTTACCTCGATTGGTCATGTGCAATGATCCTTAAGGCAGTGTTTACACTGTGCTTTTTTAATTAGGAGCTTCATGCTTTTTTAATTGCAGTAATGCCTGACACATTTGACTGTGCATTCAGCTGGAAGCTAATGGCTACTAATGGCTACTGGCTTACAGCTGAAATAAATAGTACAATGTGCTACTCGTTACTGCAATTGAAAAAAAGCATGCAGTTCTTAATTAACAAAAGCACAGTGTAAACACTGCCTTAATCATGAGTGACCTCCTTCTGTATTTTTTTTTCCTATTTAATGCAGTTATCTCTAGTTACGCTACTGTGGGCAGGGCCAATTCACTTTACATATAATGGTCCCAAATCTTGCAAAAACCACCGCGTTTTACAGTCTCTGCAAAGCGGATGAGATTCTAGCTAGAGATGAGCGAGTAGTGTTCGATCGAGTAGGTGTTCGATTGAATACTACGGTATTCGAAATACTCGTACTCGATCGAACACTACTAGCTGTTCGAAGTTTAAGGTTCGATGCAGAACCAGCACTGATTGGCAGAATGCTATACATTCTGCCAATCAACGCTGGTTCTTCTGTTACCTTTCCGAAGTCTTCTCCGTGCTGCGTCCCCGCGTCTTCTTCCGGGTGGAATTCACTCTGCCTAGGCACCCGGCCTAGGCAGAGCCGACTGCGCATGCGCGGGCATGCACACGCATACACGCGCATGCGCAGTCGGCTCTGCTCAGGCGTCGGGCCTGGGCAGAGTGAATTCCACCCGGAAGAGGATGCAGGGACCCTGCGCTGGGAGAAGACTTCAAGCAGAATCCAGCCCGACCGTCACTCGTGGACTTGGTAAGTATGATTTTATCGAATGTTGCCTACCCCTGAAACGAGCATTTCCCCCCATAGACTATAATAGGGTTCGAAATCCGTTCGAACAGTCGAACAGTGTGCGGCTGTTCGAATCGGATTTCGAACCTCGGACACTTTAGTGTTCGCTCATCTCTAATTCTAGCGAATGTCATCCACACATTGCCACATTGTCATTGCCACATTGCAAGTGGCAAATACTGCAAATTCTAAAACCGTTGCATTTTTGGAAATCACAGCATGTCAATTATACCTACAGAAACACTGACATTACCTGTATAGTTATAATGGAAGAAAATGGTCCACAGAGGTACCTAAAGGGGTTTTCTGGCCCCAAATATATCCACTGGATAAGTCATCAGTATCTGATCTATGGGTGTCCAATATCGGGACCTCGCACTGATCAGATGTTCAAGCAGCCTCCAGACAAGGACACATACAGCATGCTCATATTCAAGTAATGGGAGGAAGGCTATAGCCCCACCCACTGTATAGTGGTGGCACCAGGTAACTACAGCTCTATTCCAAGTATTTTAATAGGAGCAGACCGCTTCCGCTCTCCATCTACTGCAGAAGCCTTCAGGGTTAGACCACCACAGATGAGATACTGGCCTGAGGATAGGTCATCAGTATGAAACATGCATATAGGGTCAGAAAACCCTTTTAATGGAAAGATGGTCTTTGAGCAAGTCTAGCAAATCTCTGATAGCATGCTATGTGGTACTGTATGTAGTATGACTAATAGGGGCTTTTGGCCCTATACAACATTAGAAGAGAGATAAAAAGGGAAAATTCATTAAAGGATTTGACCCTATACTTAACCTCTTAAAACAATTCACCTTTAGTCTGATGGTGTAAAGGCCCCCATAAATTTACAACAAGACCAAAGTTGGCGAAACCAGCAGATTTAAGTAGGATTGGCAGATGAGCTTATGTGTATGGACTTCATCTGGACAGTGGTATCTGAGTTGCAGCGCCTGGTCAGAGTGGGTTCATATCTGCGCCTGGTCTCCGTTTTAGCTAATCTGACGGCTTTCTGTCTTCTGCCCATGAAACTGGACAGGGCACGGAAACCCGGCGGTCAGTTTTCAAACCCATTCTCTTGAATGGGTTTGCAAAGTGACGGCCCATGTGCGTCTTCTGCCTGTCTGTGGCGAAACCATTTTTTTTAACCAGACACAAAGTTGGACATACAGGACTTAAAAAAACGGTTTCACCGCGGACAGGTAGAAGACGCACACGGGCGGTCACTTTGCAAACCCATTCAAATATTTATGTAGAGTAATAAGCTGGTGTCACTTATATTGTTGTTGCATCTCAATGCCTACCACTAGCAAGAAACTTAAACAACTACTTTTAGGCTAAATCCCACCGTAGCGGGCCACAGCGGAAAAAGCCCCGCGAGAAAAAGCCATGGGGAAAAAACATTGTGGTTTTTCCTGCAGCGCTTTTTGAAGAAAGTCCGGAGAGTTTTCCTCTGCAGGCTTTCTGCTTCAATCATGCCTATAGGGAAACCACCAGTAGATATAATTGACATGCTGCAATTAGAAAAAACGCAATGGTTTTGAAAATTGCAGCATTTCCGCTGTGCATGTTGTTATGTAATGTACGGATAAGATTCACTAGAATTCCATCCTTTTTGCAGGGACTATAAACCGCTGTGGTCTTTGCCATAGCACTTATGCCACATGGTGCCCCGGCCTTAACAGATGTTACCTCTAAGGGCCCATTCACACTACGGATACGCTGACTGATTCTGAACATTAAAACACGTTCAGAATTAGCGCGTATAAAGCAGTTCCATTCATTTCTATGGGAGCCGGCATATGAGCGCTGCCCATTGAAATGAATGGGCTGCTTTTTTCTCTACGAGCACTCCCATTGAAGTGAATGGGAAGCGCTGCGTGTACGGCTCGGAATGACCCGAGTGAGCCATACACGCGAGCGCTTCCCATTCACTTCAATGGGAGCGCTCGTAGAGAAAAAAAGCAGCCCATTCATTTCAATGGGCAGCGCTCATATACCGGCTCCCATAGAAATGAATGGAACTGCTTTATACGCGCTAATTCTGAACGTGTTTTAATGTTCAGAATCAGTCAGCGTATCCGTAGTGTGAATGGGCCCTAATAACACTTACCCCCTTTCCATCAATATTTTGGGATTAAGGCTAAAGCTCCACGTAGCGGAAACATGGCTTGTTTTGTTGCAGATTTTGCAGAAATGAATTGAACAAAAGGGAGACATATGAAAACTTCCTATATCTTCCCCATCCCTTTTCTAGCCATCCTTGGCTTTGGCTCAAAAAACCTGAACAAAATCTGTAACAAAAAAAAGCTGCATTTCCGCAACGTGAGGACTTAGCCTTAAGGAGATCCCATAGAAGTGAATGGAGCGTTGGCAATGTACTGTATGTACACTAATGTTCCATTCACATGTGGCATTCAAGAACCTTCATTGACCTGAATGATGTAAGACAATCAGCAGTACGATACTCAGACCATTATAGCCTATCCTGTGGATATGTGTTATTAATAGGAAATCCCCTTAAGTGCTACTACTTGGACACTCTGCTTTCCCGGTATCCCTTTAAATCAGAGCTGTCCAGTTAGCCTGAAGGCATCACTTCTACACTAATACTATATGTTGTAGCTGTCAAGTTAATCTTCACATTTTCTTAAGCAGAGATGGCTATAGCACCTACACTGTATGTCCTGTCCGCTGGCCTTATTACAGTCGGATCCTGGAGTAATTAAGTTATGACAGTTTGGGAGCCCTGGAGAAGTTGGCACTGAATAAACAGCTTTTGACAACTCGCTACTAGTATTTATTAATATCCATCTTGTCTGCGGATATTTTGGTTTTTATATATTTAGCTGGAAGTATTGCTTAAAATAGATTTGTGTTAATTGTATGTAAAATTGTATTTGTATCGACGCAAGTGTTAGTTGTCAGGATCCAGGAGCAACATCACATACTGTATTATATCTAATGTCTGAGGATGAAGAACTGGAAGATGTGCCATGATCTTTAAAGCGATAGACCCATCTCAGCCAAACATTGCCAAAATGGGATTATGCAACTCCTTATGGAAAGAGTCAATCGTTCTACTCTGTTCCTGTGGCTCCCATAGCAGTAAGTGTGAGCTACAGAAACAGTGTAGCACAGCAAGTTATGCTGTTGTTTCCATAACTCCTGACCACCTCATGGTTGCGAGGATAGCCATAAAGACTGAGATGGAAATAATCCTTTAAATATAACTTTATTACCTTAGTATTTAATGTAGATATTCTTAACAACCTTTTACTATAATAAGCCCTTATACTCACATCTAGAGTATAGTGCAAATGGATTACGCAGGTGTGGAAATATGCTGCCAAGTAAGAATGCTTTCAGAAACAGAAGGGTTAATAGTTTATCAATCAACAAAATTAAGTCAATAAAGAAACGATAAATCTAAATCACATTAATATTTGCCCTTTGGAGGAGGAGTCCTGGAAGTGATGATCCAGCCCCCGCAGATCCCTGATCTCAACATCACCCAGTCTGTCTGGGATTACATGAAGAGACAGGTGGACAGAAGTAAGCTGACATCCACAGAAGATCTGGGCTCAGTTATCCAAGATGGCGGGAACATCCTCCCTGTTGAATTCCTTAAAAACGGTCTACAAGTTTACCAAAAAGAGTTGATGGAAGGCGTGTGTAAATATTGATTCACATTTCTCTTTTCTTCATTCCCTGTAGTCTGTTAATTTACAAAAAATAATCTATTAATCCCTCTATTTCTGAAAGCATTCTTACTTTGAACCATTATTTCCGTACCTGCCTAAATTTAGAACTTAGGCTAAAAAAAGAAAAAGAAACAAAAAAAGTCATGTTTCCTGGTCCATCTTGATAAGCAGCTCAGCATTATTTTGGCAGCCAATGTAGACCCAGTGCTATAAAGTCATCAATTACTAAGTACAGTGCAACCTTTCCTCTCTTTGAGAAGACCTCATCCTTACCATCACCACATTTTTAGTTTTCCATGCTAGCTTCTTCTTTGAGAAGTCCATGTCTCTAGAAGACCACTTTTTAATGTAATTTTGGGTGGCGTCTCTTTGAGATTTCACTGACACTTAGAACCCCAACAGATCTTAAGTACGAATATGCCCTCATAAGCACTGCAAACTCTTCCATGTACCGATAACATCACATACATCAGTCATATGGTACAGTGTACCAATTGATGCTGTGCTTGGTACTAAGACAATAAGCTGCAGAGCTAAGCTGAATACCGTGACCTCTTCACCCAGCTGATCTGTGAGTTTCTCGAGTGTCAGACCCCCAATGATCACATATTGATGACCTATTCTATGTATCAGTTTTTAAAACAGCTACTCAGTTTATAGCATTAAAGAATTAACCTATTCATTATTCTTTTCTTACATGTGTTCCACTTGATGCTACTGCTAATTCATACTGCTTGAGTGGGATTAGACACAATCAGTCTCCTTCCCCCTTTGTATAGTCCTCTTGTACCTCCAGGAGATGGAGTATTCTTTGTTTACTTCCAGTGGTTGAAAATCAGTGCATGGTCATGTGATATAAAGTTCATGGTCATGTGATGGACAGTCCATAGTCATGTGATATACGGTTCATGGTCATGTCATGTGCAGTCCATGGTCATGTGAAATACAGTCCATGGTTATGTGATATACTGTATGGTCCATGGTCAAGCGATATATGGTCCATGGTCAAGTGATAAACAGTTCATGGTCATGTGAAACACTGTCCTTGGTCATGTGATATACAGTCCATGGTCAAGTGATATACGGTTCATGGTCATGTGATGTGCAGTCCATGGTCATGTGAAATACAGTCTATGGTCATGTGATATATGATTCATGGTCATGTGATATATTATTCATGGTCATGTGATGTACAGTCCATGATCACATAATATACAGTCCATGGTCATGTGATGGACACACTGGTGAACAGCTCGTTACCAGGCAGGTGTCTGTTTAATGTACTGTGATTGTAACGAGCTGTGCACCTGTGAGTTTATCTCATGACCATGGACTGTCCATCACATGACCATGGACTGCATATCACATGACCACAGGCTGTACAATACATGACCATGGACTGATTTTTTTACCCACTGGAAGTAAGCAGAATGAATGACAGCAGGCAGAGCCCTAGAAAACTGTGAGTAATTGATACAGAACGTATACTGGACAATTGTAGCGCTTTCATTATACAAATAATACCTTGCATTTGCTGAAGCCGGATAACCCCTTTAAATACGATGAAGGATGGGGCAAGTTCTAGAAAGCCTTTCTATAAATTTCAGGAAGAAAAGGATCCCTATAATAGAAAGGCGCAGAAATAGTCAGTTGGGTTTCTACTCCGAATTCTCCTTAACAACATGATAAATAAGAGTAGTGGAGTTGTATTTATTAAGCTGTGTCACTCCATCACTCCTCCGTCAGTCAAAAGCTTAAAATTCCCTTATCTGTTCCATTGCAGCTTAATGGATGACCTTGTTGGGGGGATGGGAGGGAATGGATTAAGTATAGACTGAATCGGCTGATTGCACCACCATAATTGGCTGAAAATACCCCACTGAATTGAATAGGAATTCTCCGGCTATCTTCAGCTTCCACCTAAGTGCTTCATTAGCAGCTGATTTTTGTTAAAATGTGTCCTTTTGTGAAGTCTGTGCCGTACACTCCACTATCTACTCTAGGTCGTAGGGTGAATAGAGAAATTTTTCCCTTACTGCTATTTTCTTCGCCGGATGATACTATAGGATTGCCTACATATCTCATTTCACTAAATATTATTTCAAGCCATTTTACAGCTAGCAATTAAACATTCACTTCCGCATCTCCCCCGCCATAAAACCGTACAGTAGGACTTCATTCAAAGCATTACACAGTATAACAGGTATAATATGGCCCTTCCCATATGAATCCTTTATCCTCGGTGCTACAGTTAATGCATTAGACAGCAGAAACCTGCAATACACATATAAAAAACAGCACAAAACCATTAAAACCATCAAGTAATACAAGATGACACAAGTATACCACTGACTCAAGTCTGCACGTTGCATAAGAACAATGGGGGGAATTTATAAGGACAGGCATTTCGCCATTTTTAATTCCCCGGCTGGATCAAGTCGCCCCTGAATTATTAAGAAGCCCCTGGTTGTGTAGAATTTGCGCATCTGAATGCCAGTTTTATGACATGAGTTATGGTTCGGGTTGAGCCAATCTTGAGATTTCAGGATCGTTTTTAAAATCTGATTTTCGATCATTTTCTAGTCAATCCCGATTGTGAAATTTGCTTGATTGCGGATCGGGATCCGATCTTTCCCGATCCCGATCACTCAACCCTAGTTACTTTATGTTTATGGAGTAGGGTTGAGCTGATCATGAGATTTCAGGATCGTTTTTAAAATCTGATTTTCGATCATTTTGCAGCCGATCCCTATCGTGAAATTTGCTCGATCGCTGATCGGGATACGATCTTTCCCGATCGCTCAACCCTAGTTATGGTAAATTTGTCAGGCCAAGGCCACCCCACCCCAGCCTGCTTTGGACTTCCAACCACTCCATTTACTTTCGTGAAAGGGGGTAAGTTGGGTACACAAAGATCAAAGTGGGCACCAGTGTGCAAAAAGAGGTCATCAGAGATATGCCACAACTACTTCCCAGTTATCTGCCGTGGAGGGAATGGTAAATTTGTCCCCTAGGGCAATTAGTTTCAGCAACCAATATGGTAATAAGGTTCTCTACTGTCAGGTGGGTGGTCCTGTGTTGGAGCAGATAGTCTGGGACCTCCCACCTGACCAAAGAGAGACTAATTAGCATATTGAGTGCTGAAACTAACCTGATTGCTTAGGCATGGCAGAGACTTGATAAAAATTTCCAACTGTTCCAGAATCAGTGGAGACACATCTACCAAAGGGTTGGAGCTAATGGAGGTTGTGAAACTTGTGGGCCCGAAGTAAATGTTGTAATAGGTCTCCACCTTCCATGTACCATTTTGAATGCTGGGGGACCATTTTGTGGTGGTGGGCCCTGTATGCACCCAATTCCAAGGGGCCGTTCACACGACAGAAAATGAAGAGGAATTTCTTGGCCACCAGATCCAGAGCACTGGCCTTCCATCGTGGCTGGTGAATGGACCTAATCAGTGGGAAGTCTCAGGCCACGGGCTCCGTGGCTGCATCCATGGCAAGATCGAGCAGGATGCTTATTTTTTCAACTTCCTACTGCGATCTCTGCGACTGGCAAATCTGGGCAGAATTTGCCACTGATTCAGGGGTGGAATCCTAAGACTGCTACCTCTCTATCATGATCCATCTGGGAATCAGAATTTATTGTCCAAAAATGTTGTATTATTAGCCGGACATAGACCTGAAGTTACAGGTTCTCAAGAACTTATCTAGCCCAATACAATTAGCGCAGGGCACAAAACACAGCCCCTATGGCAGTCGCTCTATTATGGGAGTAACATTTCAGTTTCACGCTGGTAATTTAATGAATATCTTATGAACACGTTTCATAATTGCTGAATTTTTTCTGCCCGTACTGTACTTTACAACAATGGAAAAATGTGAATTTGAAACTCTGTTCCTGACAATCTCTGCAGAGGAAGGAAAGTCTTTTTTCACCTGTGTAACAAAGAATGACCTCTGGAGTCGCACATTTCTGGAGGCCTTTTTAACGGCAGCGGATGACGGCTAGTGTTGCTGACACCTCTCCATGCGAAAGCCATGAACACCTACTTTCTGTATAGCTACAGTGACAACTAAATAATATACTTTATGCTATACAACATGTCTCTATACATTTATGCTGTAATTTTCTAAAATAACTGGATTTACAATAGGGTTAATGAAGGATAGCTGGAGAAGTAATAGTAACATTTGCCTTTACTATCCAATGTGTTTGTATCCTTTATTATGATGGTTTTGGTGCCAATTGGCACAATGAAACATAAAGGGACACTATGTTTATTAATATGGAACTGAAGCAAGTATAGGAACATATAGTATCTGAACAGGGGCGTAACTCGAGGGGGTGCAGAGGGTACAGTCGCACTGGGGCCCAGGAGTCTTATGGGGCCCATAAGCACTGGCATCAGTATTGAGATTGCAGCTTCCATAACTAAGGAGCCCCACAGATTACCCTAACCACACTAAGGTGGATCAAACTCCTTATCACCCATAACCATCACTATCAAAAATTCACTGTAAGGATAAGTAGGGGGCCCCAGACAAAAGGTCACTGGGACCCACAAGAATTTCGTTACGCCATTGTATCTGAAGGTAAAGTACCAAATGTGAATTACAGTTTAGGTCCAGCATATACAACCATTGGAAAGTCCATGCAAATGTCAGATAATGACTCATAAATTAGACTATACTGACCTATTTTTTCCATAGTATCACAACACTTGAGATGGGCGAAGATTTATTTCATTTCAGGCTCGGATGGTTTGGCCCAAAGATTCATTTTGGACAAAATTACGCTATATTCACACTAGTGTTACCTCTCAGGTCGCATTGGGGGAACCAAACAATGAAGAGGTGGATGGCTAAAACTGTGTCCGACGGACCCCATTGACTATAATGGGGTCTGTTGTTTTTAAATTAAAACTGACGGTGGAAAAAGTTTTCCATGCAGGACAATTTCTCCATACAGGACTTTGTCCTCCGATGGTTTTTGGTGGCAACTGTGGCATTTTTAGGAACAGATACAAATGTAGCCTAAGTTCATCACAAACTGGAAATGAAATTATTCCTGTTGAAATTCTAGCCTGTGATTGACCTTCAGATGACACATATTGTGGGCTAATGTCATGCCGCTTGCATATTGTTATGATGTCAGCAGTGGCATAACTAAAGTCTTGTGGGCCCCCTACCTCATCCCTGCAGCGAATTCTTGATAGTGATGGTTATGGGTGCTAAAGACTTTAATCCACCTTAGTGTGGTTAGGGCAATGTGTGGGTTTCCTTGGCTTATGGGCCAGATGGAAGCTGCAATCTCAATACTGATGCCAGTGCTTATGGGAACCCCAAGGCTCCTGGACCCTGATGCGACTGCACCTTGTACACTCCCTCGAGTTATGCTCCTGGATGTTGGTGAACTCCATGTGACTGCTGAGACACAATCATACCCCTCAGTGGTGACACTAGAGCACATGATGTCACCCAGATTCCATAAGAGGATCCAGAGGATCTAGAAAGCCACGAGGTTGCCCAGAAGAGTTGAGGGAAAGTGAGTTTAACTGTTATTTATCTGGGTCTCCACCTATTGACCAGCTTGTTAGTTTGCTGCATATCTGCCAGCTCTCCTACACACTCAGCTGGCTATTCCTTAGTACTACTAACACGCTGAGCTCGGCTATTCCTTAGTGTAATAGCCCAGCTGAGCATGTTAGTACTACAAACCTAAAACTCCCCCAACCCCAACCCCCCCTAACCTCAAACCCCCACCTACCGGGGGACCAGAATAGAAACTGCTGTGGGTCGATTTTAGACTCCGCCTCCTCGGGCAGAACCAGCGTTGACTGGCCGAATCCCGTAGACTGGCCAATCAACGCTGGTCAACGCATTCCTATGCGAAAATGTCAGTTCCGGCATATCGCAAGCTGACAGGGGATCCCGACATAATAAAGGTATTGATGCCCCCAGACATGCCTCCCCTGCTGTCCCAGTTGCATTCCAGAGGTGTTGGCATCATTTCCTGGGGTGTGATAGTGGACTTGGTGACCCTCCTGAGTCGAATGGTAGGATCCCCTGTAGCGAAGCATTTTCTCCCATAGACTATAATGGGGTTCGATATTCAATTAAATAGTCGAATATTAAGTGGCTATTCAAAACGAATATCGAAAATCGAACATTTTACTGTTCGCTCATCTCTAAACAGAACCTGATTGTGCCTTCGACCACCTGGAATCATGTGAATATTATGAACAAATGCTGACCACACCTCTGACCATCAGGGATCATATGAATATTAAGAACAGAAGCTGATTGTGCCTTTAGCCACCAAGGATCATGTGAATATTAAGAACAAATGCTGACTGTACCTCTGACCATCAGGGATCATAAGAATATTACTGCAAAAAGAAATAATGTGAGAGTAGAATTGCAGATGTTAGCAGCTCTATGATCTCAGTTATGTTAGGTTCACACTACTGCAGTGGTTCTTAACCAGGGTTCGATCGAACCCTAGGCCATATGCACAGTTCATTTTGTGTACCAGTAAAAAAACATATACCTGTCTTGAATTTGGAAAAAAATCATATTTATCACTAAAGAAGGGTTCGGTGAATGTGCATATGTGGGTTTGGTACCTCAAACAAGGTTAAGAACCACTGACCTAGTGTTTGGGTTTCTGTTTTTCGGTTCCACTTGGGGATCCTAAAAATGGAAACCTAATCTGCTTAAAAGTTGGTTACCTGTGGAAACCTGCAGACCCCATAGACTATAATGGAGTCCACCAGGTTTCCGCCCGATTTCTGTCCCAAAATTGCGGAAATATGCAGAGACATAAGTCATGCTTGCAGGACTTTTTTCTGCTTGTTTGAATCCCCGAACAGAATGCAGGCGCAGGTGTGAACATAGCCCTGGGCTCCATTATGACTGCTCTTCTTCCTCGTCATACACGGGGATCATGTTCACAAGTTTTTGTAATTGGCAGTAGAATTATCATTTTGGGTCATGAAATTTACATGTACTTTGTAATAACACAGAAATCCATACATCAGCAAATTGTCTGTATTAGATATTCGTAAATGAATCCTTTTATTTCGCACAATAAATAAAGGCACCCTCCTGACACCAAATCCATTCAACTTCTAAAAGCTGCTGTTTGCTTCTTTAATGGTTCTAACTCAGTAAATTGTGTCTCGCTAATGCATTTTATCTGGATGAAATAAAAAAAGAGCATTTATTGGAATCTTTTAACAGCCATTATTGTAGGACTTCTGCAGTCCACAGTATAGCTATGTACAGGGGGCTATTTCCAGAAGGGGTTCTGGGGGAGAGAAGAAATAAACAGGGATGGGAGGAGCATATTGCAGACCCCACACCATATAATGTCCTCAAGACCCACATAGTATGTCGCCCCCCCCCCCCCAGGTCCCAAAAAGTAGACTCCCTGCTGGATTCACACAATACAGTGCCAGCCAGGTCCTACACAAAAATAATGTGCCTTCCAGGTACCATAAACTATAGTGCCCCCCAAGTACCAAACAATATAGTCCACACAATGTAGTACCCCCCAGGTCCCACACAACATAGCGCTATCTAAGTCCCACACAGTATAGTGCTACCCAGGTCCCTCACAATGTAACGCTTCCCAGGTTCAATGAAGTATAATTTCCCCAGGTAGCAAACAGTATAGTTCCTACTGATCCCACACAATATAGTGCCTTCCACATACCATATAATATAGTGCCCCCCAGATCCCACACAGTATAGTGCTCTCAGGTTCCAAATAGTATTGCTCCCCAGGTCTAATGCAGTATTGTGCCCCCAGGTAGCAAACAGTATAGTTCCTACTGGTCCCACACAAGAGCCTTCCACATGCCATATAATCCAGTTCGACACAGTATAGTGCCCCCAAGGTCACACACAATATAATGCCCCTAGTTCCCACACGATATAGTGCCCACAGGTTCCAAACAATATAGTTCTTACTGGTCCCACACAATATAGTGCCTCCCATTTATTATACTATATAGTGCTCCAAAGGCTCCACACAATGTAGTACTCTGAGTTCTCACACAATATACTGCTGCCCTGTTCAAACCCAATATAGTGCCTATAGGTCCCACACAGTATCTTTCCCCCAGGTGTCCCCAGTGCAGCCAGAATCCCATCCACTTTGCAGGAACTGTGAAATGCAGTGTTTTTGCAACGTGGGGCTTCAGCCTTTGGCAGTTCTTCCAAAAAGAGAAATATTTCACAATTTTTTACTGCAAACTATGGAAAACGTTGGTGTATTTCTGTATGTATGTATGGAACGGCATATTATATAGACAATAAGAATTTTCAAACACCTCAGGTCACTTAGGTTTTATATACTTATAAAAATCCTTACTGAGTTCAATCGCTTACGGCTGAGTTCACACGCTGTGGTTTTGTGCTGCATGATCAAGTACAAGACGTTTCAATAAGATTTGCTTTTTTAATGCAGTAATTGACTGCGTGGTTATGTAGGTGAAAAAACTGCATGGCCAATAACCGCAGTTTGGGGTAAAACTCATGGTATTTGGCCATTCCACACTCTACCACACCAACCTTACCCTATATAATGTCATTGATCACATGACAGACTATCACACAACTGCTATACTTTTTATTCATGTGAATGGGGGCTAGTCACATCACCAATATACTGACAGTCCCTTGTAATAGTGGGGATTGAACCTATGACCTTGGCATTATCAGAGCTTGGTGCTAATAATGTCAAGTTGTGGGTTCAATCCCTGTATGGGCCTTGTAATAATGGACCTTCATAATATATTGCATGCTCCGTTTTCAATTATACCTCTACACATTGCAATGGTGCAATCCGTAAAAACGGGTGGCACTCAGGTGCATTTTATCACGCCCGTTTTCACCATTGGTTGTTTGAATATAGCCTTACGCTACATTCACACCAGCGTTGGGGTTTCCGTTCTTTGAGTCCGAAAAACAGAAACCCAATCAGTTTAAAAAGTGGTTACCCGTGGAAATCTATGGACACCTATAATGGGAAGGGGGGCGGAATCCCCAAACGGTCACACAACGCTGACCGTATCTTTAGACAGCTTTTACACAAATGGTCTGTTTTTTCGTTGGCTATAAAAACCAGACATTGTACATTGTATTGTCATTCCGTTTCTGATCCATGCCCCACCCATTATTTTCTGCCCAAAAAATTGCATGAAAAAATGACAGCACGAGGATGACTCCCATATAGCATCTTTTTTTTTCACGAACCCATAGACCTAGGCTACATTAACACATC
The DNA here is from genome assembly GCF_031893055.1 of Leptodactylus fuscus. Taxonomy (NCBI): domain Eukaryota; kingdom Metazoa; phylum Chordata; class Amphibia; order Anura; family Leptodactylidae; genus Leptodactylus; species Leptodactylus fuscus. Next base: position 195,518,525 of record NC_134268.1, read on the forward strand.
CGAGGGGGACCCCTCTTTTCCTAAGGGGAACCTATTATGATGGATCCACCATTTCAGTGTATGGGGGGGGGTCTGTAAAAATGCCGAAAAATAGGACATGACCAATATTTTGACAGTCCCCTTTCACTAATATTGAAATTAACGCTGCCATATGACGTCCATTAAAAAAACGTGCATTGATCAATATCATGTGAATGCAGCCTTACATGGTTGAGACGAGAGAAAATAGAAATAAAATAGTGTGCACCAATTTTGTATTCTCAGTGTCTATTGGTCCGTGACAAAAACGGACATGTGAATGGCTCCATTCACTATAATGTGTTGTCCAATCCGTAGTGCAACAGGGGACAAGTCCACATGCATTGTACAACTAGTCAATGACTTTCCAATGGATGTATCCGAGCACATGGGGTTATCATAACCGCAGACACGTTCGCCTCTGCTTCATCTTGCTATGTTAATGAATGTGCAGTAACTCATTGGTTAAAGATTCGGATACACTGCCAGAAAGAAACCATCTCCTTCTACCCCGGGGACCAGAAACTAGATTGTAAACTGAAACCAGCAGGGACGCTCCGTCTGATCAAAGTCTATGTACTAGGAGAAATGTACACAAACCTAAAGACTGATACGTTCTAGTGTTTCTTTCCAATGGTCCCGCACTGTATACAATAAGGATCCACAACAGATCTCTGGATCTAAAAGTGTCGAAAACCGGTTCCATTGGGGGTATAGCTGTAATTTGGTATAATAGAGTATGAGAGATAATCCAAGTAGTGTATTATTAAAGCGTTACCTTGTTATAATGTCAATGATAGCTGTGCCTGAACCCTACAGTCAGCCTACACCATATGATTCTGCATAATGATAGAAGTGGGAAAGGTTAAGCAGTCGAAATTAAAAACTAACTGCGGGGTGGATGGAGAGGAGGCTGCGTCTGTTTTACACGGAAACGCTTGTACCATTTAGTCTGGTATTCATGAATCCCGCATTTTAATTCTAAATTTAAGTTCAACCATCATCGCTAATGCCCTTGATGCAATCTTAAATTGCTGTCATTACACGGATCACTAGAAATCGGATGGTGGATAAAGGATTAATCGATTTAATTTTATCACCAAATCCAGCCCCTGCCTCTTGAGCTGTCAGCGGACAAGATAAGAAGTGCACATCTCCAGACATGACACAAACCTGTCATAGGGAACAGTTTGGGCAGGAAAAAAAAACACTGTTACGATGAAACAAGCTCATTTATTGCTTTGGCAGAGTTGGGAGATGGAAAAACTAGACAGGTCCTTTTATCTCCAGCCCTTCTGTAATCTGTCTCTGTATTTGATTTCATACTGAAATAATCTCAGTTTTCCAGAGCACATATAATCTACTCTTCTGACTGCGCCGTCTCTTTAAAAAAATAAATAAATAAAAATAAATAAAAAAATTGTAAAAAAAAAAAAAAAAAGGGATAATAATAATAAACAAAATAATAAAAAAATAAAAGAATACAATAATAATTATTAATAAATGCATAAATAAAATAATAAATAAAATGGCAATAATATAATAATAATAATAATGAAATAAATAATAATAATAATAATAATACTTACATTTATGTGTATACTAACTTAGAATAATGACTTTATAAAAATTTAGCTTTTTTAAAATTATTTTTCAAAAAGTTGCACTATATTTGCAATATAAATGAATTAATAAAAAATAATGACATTATAGCTGTAATGTTCACTCCTACTATGGTTGCTAGGCCAAGTCTGAATAGATTCCTGCAATGCCTTCAGGATCTCTAGGCTCTTGTAGAGATCTGATGATGCCATTTACTATGGAGATTTTGTATATATATCCAGGTTTTTTGGTGCATGCCTTTTATATGACATTATTATGAGTATGCATTCAACCTCTGGGACACCCATTGAACAAGGAGGGTGGAGTGCCAAAGACCCTCCATAGTTTTGTCAAGCATGCTATGTGCTGTGTCTGGTTTTGCAACTCAGTCCCAGCAAAGTGAATGAGGCTAAGAAATGCCATATATAGTGTATGTCATACTCCGAAGGGGCTAGTGCACAAAGTTATTGAGATTAGTTGGGTCCTACAGGTCAAACCAGCACTGGTCATATATAGTATATAGCATATCCTAATGGTCATGCCTCTGATTTTAAAAACTACATGACCCCATCCCTTTAAAGAGTTTAAAGATGACCTTTCATGGTTCGGGGCACAGGCAGTTCTATATACTGCTGGAAAGCTGACAGTGCGCTGAATTCAGTGCACTCTCGGCTTTCCCAATCTGTGCCCCGGGTAAAGAGCTATCAGTCCCGGTACCGTAGCTCTTTACAGTCAGAAGGGCGTTCTTGATAGTCAGCCGGGTACGTCCTTCTTTACAGCAGCGCCTATCGCACTGTACAGTGTGAGCGGGGAGGAACCCCCCCACTCACACTCACAGAACCATGCTGATGTACTTAGCACCAACCAATACTAGTAGTGGGCAAAGAACAAAAAAAGTATCATCTGCCTGGAGTTATGGTCCTTAAAGCGTCACAGAACTCAAAGCTACTATTAAAGAAGGCTCCTCTGCTTATGCTTTGGTCTACAAGGGGAACAATTTAAAGGGAATGAGTCACCCATAATGTCCTATTTTCTTTTAAATCAGGTTTTTACATGAAATATATTTTTGAAGAATTTTTGCTTATTTTAGTTTTCATTTTCCATGGCACCATCTATATTTTAAAATACGTACTCTATTCTGAAATTTACACTCTGGCCACTAAGCCTAATAATAGACTGATGCTTGCTAATTTTGTATGGATTGTAATTTTTATTAACATCACTAACAAGACAGACAGAGTTACAGTAGAAAGATAAAATCTGTATAGATAACACCCATAGTGACCCATCATTACATCCAGTATTGTTAAAACATTACGTCACAGTTTATCTATTCTATGTCTAGAAAGTTCTCCATATACTGATACAACATGACTGCAGTCTATTGCTACCTACGGCCATGCCTGTGCTGTAAAGCATATCACTAAATGCTGTTAACAGAGCAGAGGAGAAGATCAGACAAGATGGCCGCCCTCATAATAATATACAGAAAACAGAGTAAAAAAATCCACAGATTAGAAACAATTTTATATTTCAGTATCTGCTTTTAATAAACAAATACAATCTTGGGATATATTACTTTTAGGGTGAGGGCACCAAAGAATTCTCCATCTAAGTGGAGAACTAAGGCAATGTGTAAAAAACGAAGGAGCTATATGTGATAGACTTCTACGGAAATAGACTTACAGTAATGTATACCATAAAAAGCAAAAGGCTGCTCTGAGAAAAATATCACAACTGTGAAAATTATAGAACAGACACTTTCATCTCACAGCCATAGGATATATATAGCATATAAAAGTATACAATGTCATAGGTATACAAGTATACAAGTTCTAGTTCTCTAATTCTATTAACATTCGTCAATGTATAAAGTCCTGCAACTCTTGCTAAAAATGAAAATGTGTCTCATGCGAAGCACCTGAGTCAACAAGAAAATGCTGACGTTCCGAAATAGTAATATTAATAGCGTGTGGGTATAAATAGAAAATGGGAAAAAACTAATGGAGGATGATACAAAAAGACAAATAGAATTTATTAGCCCCAAACTACAAATATGGGGAGCACAAAATATTTTACATATAACTACAGTGATTTTGTCCGTAGTAACCGTCTGATCGATGCTTCGAAAAGGGAATCTGGTAACTGTATGGACAGTTCTCCTTCAGTTCCTGATTTAGGATGTTAACTCTACTACAGAGTTAAAGGGGCTAGATGGGCCCAGAGTAAAACTAGGGTCTACCACAATAGGAGGATTCTGCAAAAGAAACTCCCAATTGGATACAACTTTGGTCCAATGTTGGACCGGCCCACCAGGATACCCTAGGATCCTCCAGTGGGCCCATGACCTAACACTATAATAGTCCAGCAAAAGACACCCAAATTTGAAGGGTATTATAGTCTATATCCAAGGGCCACCAGAGTCATTTTATCCTGTAGTCCCCAGTCTGACAATGGTAAGGAGATAATTTACAAATAACTTATTAGACCTTACTGGATCTATATCTCAAAGGTTATAATGCAATAAAAAAAAGTAAGCGAAAATGTTCTGTGTAGATGAAGGGTAAGCCTTTAGAGTCATCTTTTCCAGTAGGGCCCAAAAATCTCAGTATTATCAAGATGCCTCTAGTGGGTCCAGGATCTAACACTATAATAGTCCAGAAGAAGATTCCCACATTTGAAGGATATCTCTGTCCATTTCTGAAGGCCACTAGGATCATTTTATCTGGTGGTTCTTAGGACCCCCTGTCTGACAATGGTTACTGGGGTATAAGGAGATAATTCACAAAGAACTTATTAGACCTTATTAAATATATAACTTATTAGACCTTCTGTACAGACGAAGGGTAAGCCTTTGGAGTCATCTTCTTTAGTAGGGCCCAAAATTCTGAATATTATCAAGAGGCCAATATGGCCTCTGGTAGGTCCAGGATCTAACAATATAATAGTGCAAAAGAAGACACCGACTTTTGAAAGATATTAGTGTCTATTTCCGAAGGGCCACTAGAATAATTTTATCTGGTTGTTCCAAGGAACCTCCATCTGACAATGGTCACTGGGGTATAAGAAGATAACTCACAAAGAACTTATTAGACCTTATTAAATATATAACTTATTACACCTTCTGTATAGACGAAGGGTTGTCTAGTAAGACCCAAGACATCTCAGCATTATCGAGATGCCAATATGGCCTCAATACATCTTAAATCATTGGGAGGCCCAAAAATTTCAATATTATCAAGATCCCAATATAGCCTCTGGTGGGCCCAGGATCTAACACTATAATAGTACAGCAGAAGACACCCCATTTTGAAAGATATTACTATCTATTTTAGGGGCCACTAGATCATATTATCTGGTGGTTCCAAGGAATCCCCGTCTGACAATGGTCGCCGGGTATAAGGAGATAATTTACAGAGAACTATTAGATATATAACTTAGACCTTCTGTATAGAAGAAGGGTAATCCTTCAGAGTCATCTTCTCTAGTAAGACCTAAGACATCTCAGCATTATCAAGATGCCAATATGGCCTCAATACATCTTAAATCATTAGGAGGCCCAAAAATTTCAATATTATCAAGATGCCACTATGGTCTCTGGTGGGCCCAGGATCTAACACTATAATAGTATAGCAGAAGACACCCCATTTTGAAAGATATTATGATCTATTTGAGGAGTCACTAGATCATATTATCTGGTGGTTCCAAGGAACCCCCGTCTGACAATGGTCACCGAGGTATAAGGAGATAATTCACAGAGAACGTATTAGAACGTATTAGACAAATAACTTAGACCTTCTGTATAGAAGAAGGGTAATCCTTCAGAGTCATCTTCTCTAGTAAGACCCAAGACATCTCAGCATTATCAAGATGCCAATATGGCCTCAATACATCTTAAATCATTAGGAAGTTTTTAGGAGTATTAATTGAGCTCAATAATTACCCAATTCCCCTTCGCGTAACTTGGAATTTATAAAGTCATGGCAAAACCACGGGGGAAATTTATAGTATCAAGGACAAACCTGTTACTGTACTCATACAAGAAAATCATTTTTTTGGAACATTTTCAAGGGTGACGAAAGACAATTTGTATAATGTTAAAATATCAGGAGTTTTAATAGAACAATTTACTATAATTATGTTCCAGAACCAAAAAGTTACAATTGTTTTCGGCAATATTTTAATTAAAATATGACCTCTGGCCAACACGTAGCGAGTGCAGACATCTACCTTGTATACATCCTCTGATCAAGAGATTTGCTTAACAAGAACTGCATTTCCTTTTAGTAACAAGCTAAGTCTGTATAGACTGAAAAGAGCAGCTTTCCTTCACTGGCTGCTTCTACACATCACAATTTTGTCTTTCTACCAAGTCTGCCACAGTTCCAGTACAGATATCTCTTGGCTTGTGTTACATTATGTAATTGAAAACATTTTTTTTCCTAGAAACCATAGGGATTCATTTGCAGCAATTAGCACCTTATGTAGCTCTGTTTAGTCTAGAACAGCGCCGCCTGCAGGCAGAAGCTATGGTTTTCTTCTGTCTTTTTAGATTTTCTGTATGTATGATCAAAAGCAACATGCCAGGGGTCATTTAGTTAGTTTTTTTTTTTTTTTTCTTGTAATAAGGGTTAAACAGTTTCAGTACAATGAAATGTTTGGGAAATATCTTGAATACTTTTTGTTATTTTTTCTACAGCATCAAAGAATGTGGAATAAAGCGTGGAAATAGAAACATACAGGAACATATGAATAAATAAAAAAAGGAAAAAGGACACACGTAATATAAGGATAATAATAATAATAATAATAATAATAATAATAATAATATAAAAATAAATATGACAATAAAAATGTAAAAAAAAAATGTAAAAAATAAAATAAAATAATGTAAATATTAAAAACCAGTCATACACTTCATGGCCAAGTTTTAATCGTCTTAGTTGCAAAACAAAAAGAAAAGTCAGCAAATCTATAAAGTTGTACTTGTAGCAGATTTCTGAACTGGCTACATAAATAATAATAATAATAATAATAATAATAATATAAAATATGGCTACATAAATAATAATAATAATAATAATAATAATAATAATAGTATAATGAAAATAATAATAATAATAATAATGTAAAATATAATAATATTATTAATGATAATGTAATAATAATAATAATAATAATAATATCAGGCCCAATAATTCACTATACAAATAAACACTGTGTATATGGGGCTTCATTCAGTCCTATATAGTCTGTTTTTACTTAATCCACTCCACATAATACTAATATTAAAAGTTGATAGAAAATATTAGATTTGTCATTAGCATACCATATGTCATTGCAATGTGCTCCATCAGCTGTCAAATTGATGTTGGCAAAATAATAAAATCTTAAAACAAAATGTTGATATAGAGCATGTAATATACAGCTGTCAATATAATGGAAATGTCAATGGTTTATGAAAGCTGCTTCATATTTATAACCATAGACATTATAGTAGGTTTGGTTGGGATTATAAGTAAGGTTTTTTTGGGTTATGCAAATATTTGGAGATCAAATTCACTATTTTCATGGTTCTGGTCCTCAGCCATAAACCATGAAGTAGATTTAAGATTTATTGCTTCTTAGGGCCACACTAAGGATCCCTGAGACAGATGCATCAGCCCTTTAGTCACCTGAATAATGACATGGCTAATGACTAAGTCGGACTGGCTGGACACTAAATACTGACCGGTCTGATGTCAGTCTATGCTGTATCACACTATTGATTTTGTGATAAAGGACATCTGACATTGTGCAGAGTAGCCAATGAGAACTTGTGTCAGTCAGTGGATTGTTCAACCCCCTGGGCTGTAGATCATAGTGCACAACCGCACTTCATTAGGTGGCATTGATCAGATTTATAGCAATACATGGACATATAGATAGAGTACACATAAAGTCTTAATATAGTAAATGGGTGTGTGTGCTACATTGTGTTTAGCTACATATGGATGAAGAGTAAAGACTACTAAGGTTAGCTTTGAAAAAATGCATTAAATAGTAGATAAACAAGAGATGGAGAGAAAGATCAGTGATAGATAGATAGATAGATAGATAGATAGATAGATAGATAGATAGATAGATATTAGTAGACAGCTATATATTAGTAAATAGATAGATAGATAGATAGATAGATAGATAGATAGATAGATAGATAGAGGTAAATAAAGATAAATAGATAGCTAATACATAAACAGATGAATGGATACATTGGTAGATAGCTAGATAGATAGATAGATGATAAATAGATAGATAGATAGATAGATAGATAGATAGATAGAGTGATTGATAGATAGACAATACATGGATAAAGTGATAGATAGATAGATAGACATATATTGATAAATATAGAAAAAATAAACAGATAATAGATGAAGTGTGTAGTAAATTGAGATAAGTGAAGGAATAAATAAATAGATAGTGTTAAACAAATAATACATATGCCAATGGATAGATGGGTAAATAGATAGATAAATAGTTATATAGATAGATAAATAGATATATTATAGATAGATAGATAGATAGATAGATAGATAGATAGATAGATAGATAGATAGACACTGATAAACAAAAGATACACAGACAATACAATTAATAGATAGATGGACTGATAAATAGATAAAAGAGAAATTATTGTATTTGCAACTGTACTTCTACAGAACACAAGAAGGAGATATAGATGGACACAGAAAGATAGATAGGTTATAGATGGATAAAAAAGATAGCACTTTGTACATATATATTAGATTTTGCAATATCTTCCATAGCGTGCTACAAGTTTTATGACTATAAACTTTCCTACTCTACACACAAGCATATAGTGCAGGTATATTCAGCATTTCGGCATCACAGTGACCCTACAGAATAAATGACCCCACCATACCAACATCATGGTTTCCTCACTATCAGGCGCATCACTGCTATTAATACAATGTATAACTTAGGCCTAATACAACTGTACTCTGGCAGCATCTCTGTACTACAGCTGGAACCGCAGGAGCCCTACACATGACAGGGATCAATCTTTCCTAGAAAATGTAAAGTTAGAGGCTAGTAAAAAATAACACAAAATCCAGATAAGATCCAGAAGTGACAGCAGCGGCAGAACAATGCTCCCAATATTCTGAGCAGATTTTTATTGTTAGTGCTGTCAAGTCCCTGTACTGGGTAAGATAGTGACAGCCCTGACAAGGATTACACCACATGCAGATGTTGACATTCTAAAGGATATTTAAAGTTAAATCTGCAAGTGATGAACATCTTTCTTCCAATTTAATTTAGAAACATATGGGATTCCAAGAGAATGTTATGACTGCAAGAAAGTGATACCAGGAAGTGGCATAATTACCAAGAACTACAGATCACATCACACATGGGAAATTTCAATTCCAATATCTAAAGCTAAAAAAAAACATAGAAAATTAAATGAGCAAAAATATAATTTTTTTTTTTTTTTTTAACTTTAGTCCTTGGTGTTCAAGTTCTCACCTAGATTTATTTATCCAAAACACATCATGGTCAATATATTGTGTACGACCTCTATCAGAATGTAAAATCTGTACATTTACAAAATAAAAAAAGGGGGGGGGGGGAATCATAAAAAATACTGTCAAAAATATACTATAAAAATGCACTTAGACTGTTTCATATAATATTCATTCTAAAAATACTAGACGAAGTTTTATATATATATATATATATATATATATATATATATATATATATATATATTTCTTATATTATTATATATTATAAGTAGGATTTTTTATTTATTTTTTTAAGAGATTTTTTTAAGTGGCTTGATTGGGCCGCATCCCATTTTTCTTTATTTTTAGTTTTTTTTTAATTTTTTTATTTTGGTGATATAAAAGTCATACTTAGTACTATAAAAAAAATTATTAGATTTTACTAGATTTTTTAAAATTCCCTGTGGCTGTGACTTTTTAGTTACTGTACACATACAAAAAAAATCTTGCTCGTGTGGGTCTGTGTGTATCATGTTGTATGTCATGTCAAAAAGTACTTGCGTTAACTACACAATAACGTGTCTACCTGGTGCCGCTTAAAGGTAGGAGAATTTCAATTAATTCGGAAATACACAGCTTACGATAAGATCTCTGTAGGCGTCGCAACATTGGCAGCTCTCAAAAATCACTGTCCGTTAAAGGTTATCAAAATCAGCAAGGTCATTTATGAGTCTTTATTAATAACCCCCATTATTCACGGCTCAGATTAACCTACGAGGCATAATAAATTATTTCAATTAATATTTATTCGGAATTTTTTTTTTTTTTAACTGGTCACGTACCAATTTAAAAAAATTTTGAATTTTTTTGTATCAAAGAAATATTTTGTATTTTTTTTTTTCCCTTCCTATATTAGAAATCTAAGTACTTCAAAGCACAAGCCAGTATACTCTACCTTTTAAGCTGTCTGGCTTTATTGTTGGCGTGGAAACAAACAGAACAGCTAATTGGTGTGAAAGAGAGAAAAAAAACAATCAAATCACGCCGGCAGAAATACATGATTTATCATTTCGGTTCTAGATGAACTGGGAATGAAGTGGCGAAGGATTGGCGTAAATATTGGACAGGTCATTTGATGGACTACGCTAAATAGTGGTAAAGTCTCTAAACACTCCATGATTTGTATTACGTATGATTTAGGCTGTATATTATTAGATTTATGCTTGCGTTAGACCAAAAAGTTAAAGTTTAGTTGGAAGACGAATTTTGGCTTCCAACTGAGTTTCTATCACTTTTTGGAGTAGGTGAGGCGTGTATAATTTTCAGACACACACTTATTGGAAATAACACCTTTTTATTTATAACGCCAATGGAGCAGTCAAAAGTGCTAAATTATACATTTTCACAAGTCGATTCTGTTTCCAAAATACTTTAAAGAGTCCTGTATAGTATTTAACCCTTACAAAGAAAAAGGGGGACCATACAGAGGAACGTAGACACCTGCTTAGGGCCTCCCAAGATCTGGAGTATTCAGAGTTTGTTTGGATACATTGTAGCTTCTTTGTTTATTTGTTTGTGTATTACTTGATACATTGTATCTTCTTTATACAGTTTCTACTGAAGATTCTACACGCCATACTTTTTGTTGGACTTTCATCACCAGTCCTGTTCTGTTCATCACTAACTTTTACGACCTTCTACTTCTCAACTGTTCCATTTATTACGTCGCCCCTTGTTTTACGCCTGCAATAACCTCCAATAGGTCATGAAGCTCATGCACAAAACACACAAGCACAGTACACACATGCACAACTCCATTGTGCTGCTGCTGCTGACTACAGCCTGACTTTACTCTCTATAAGCATGAGGCATCTCTATCCTTAGACTCGCTGCTGTTAAGAACTGGCAGGGATCATGTGCTAAATGTCTGTGACAAGAGGAAACAAAGCTACAGACATGCTAATGATTCTCATTGGGGAGGAAATGAGGGCTGCTGAAGAACAAGCACTAGGACATTGATCTGTACAAGCTACAGCTCCTGTATCAGGTACTGTACCATAATAAGGATGTCCACACATGTACAAGATGCTAGCTCTTACCTTTCCTCTTAGATCTCCTTCTTCTCCTCTTAGACTTGAATTTGAGTTGACTACTTGGACAAGCTGAGGTCCTGCTGCTGCCCAGAACTGAAGCCATGGATGGAGTGCTGCTAAGTGCAATCTTTGTAGAATAGTCACCAATTTGCCTCTGCTAATGGGGTTTCAGTGCTTGCTTGGTATATACCTCTGGAGCTGCTGATGTATCCTGCTGGATTTGGTTCTGGCATGTAGTCACTTGCTATTAGCTGTGTTAAGTGTCTTTTATCTTCTTTGCATGCTTTGGAAGCTGCTGGTGAAGCTGCTGGATCAGCTCTGACTAGAAGGCTGTCTTCCTCTTAGCAGGGGCTGCAAATGCTCTGAATCTACTTTTTGCACCTCTGCTAGTCGTTTGGCACAAGCCACTTTGAAGCCAATCATGCAGGGAGCCTGTCTATTTGCTCTAGCAAAGTCTAATTAGATCCAATCAGAACTGTCTCCTGGCTCTGACATCACACCATCATCAGTCCTCTCTCTCTGTATCCCCCTTGTCAGCTTGCAAATTCAGCTCCCATTTGGGCTGATGGATATGCTTAGGACCTGATAGAAAAGGAAAAGAGAAGAAGAAGAAGCTGCACTGTAGGGGCTAGGAACATACTGCCAGTTTATCTGGAAGAAGCCTGGGGGGCATCTTAAAGAATGCAGGCTATAAAAGCATCTCTCTGCCTTTCGCATTAAGCCACATGGGCAGCACATTATGTTGGTGGACCCTGCTCGCAACTAGTTCTCGGGGCAAAGAGTTCTTATTAACTAGTTACTTCCCAGAAGGATTGTGTCCAGAGACTTGAGACTTGAGAAAAGTGTATGATTATATATATAGGAAAAGACAAGTGCAGGTCTCTGATGAAGTGTGTGAATCATATAGAGTGAATGGAAGCTGAGGCTTTGTCTGCTGTACAAGAGGAGGGGGTCACAATGTGATACATTTCTTCCTTTGTATAGTTTATTATGTATATAAAGTAACAATGTATCAGATATAAACTGGGTAAAGAAGGGGGACATGATCGAAATCTTTAGATAGGTTAAAGGTATAAGTAAGAAGAGAAACTAAACACATCTGAATTTAGCTGGCGGAAGCTCAGAAGGAATATCTGGAAATATTATTCTGCTAATAGAGTAGTCGCGACTTAGAATAAATTTCCAGCAGATGTGGCTGGGAACTCTATAGTAAGTGAATGTGAACATGTCATAGATAAACACATCTGTCCTAAGATATAATGGTAATAATATAAGGGCAGACAAGATGGACCAGGGGGTTGTATCTGCCATCAATCTTTCTATACCCTACAAGTCAGTGACTAAAGGAGTTTCATATTGTGGTCCGTTCATAAACAAGATTAAAACAAATGTTTTATTGTATGATAATAATGACCGTTCTATGGCGCCAACATATTCTGCAGAGATGTACAATCCTAAACCCTGAAAAGTATTGAAAGCAACAATCACTGAGATGTGGTATAAAGTCAAATCTAAATCGACGTCCTTTTAATCCTAATTTAAATTTTTTTTTTTGCTATTGTGGGTTAATATTTCTGTGTCTAATTTACATATTTCAGAACTTTCATCTGGTCATGGAAGAAATCTTGTATAGGTGAGTATATACAGTACTCTACTCAGGTCTATTAATCTCGCTATTGCTAATGTACAGTTTGCGGTATAGTGAATGCACGATCTGGACACTAATTGATGCAGCAGAGCTAACTTTGTTGTTTAACTCTTTGGGGCTGCAATATTTTTTCCTACTAATTATTCATAGCCTTTATGATAAGGGAGACTTTTTGCATTTTGCTGTATGAACAAAATTTGAACTCATATCAAAATATTGGATTTAAAAAATGTGATCTTAGAAATATGCTAAATTTAAAAAAATATCCAGTGCTCACTTGTTAAATCCCCTGCTGCTCCAGCCCCTTTACCCTGGTGGTCCTATGCATGGACATCATATCTGCCTGTGGCCTAGATGGTCATGAGCCATACTTGTAGACTCCACCACTGAGGCCAGTGATTGGCTGCAGCAGTCATGTGACTGTATGACACGTTATTAGTGAGGCAAGGTAACTAGTGACCAGCAGGGGCCACCTGAGCAGAAGAGAGCAGCAGGGAATTTAACAGATAACAAATTTTTTTTAACTTAAAGGGAGTCTATCATCAGAACCCATCATATCAACTCAGTCTTGCAGATAGATAGGTTAGGGTCAGCTGATTAAAAGGGCATTTTCCCCTTGTGAATCGCTGTCCCCGTTGCTGAGAAATTGATGTTTTTCACATTATGTAAATGAGCTCTTTGGAGCAATGAGAGCTTGGTCATTGCTCCAAAGAGTTACGCGGTAACATACTTCTTGAATCAGGTGACCCTTTCCTATCCATCAAGCCAGGGTGGGATAATTGTTAGGAAATAGCAGATGATAATTCCCCAGAAGCTGCTGGTGAACCCTGGAGGAAGGGGCACAAGGGACAGTGAGCCCTAAACTGAAGCCCCCCGCTTTCCCTTCCTATTGCCAGACCCTATCCTAGGTGATAGGCGACAACCACGAGGACAAACCCTCCCTGAATACGTGAAACACAAAACGCAGACAAGACGCACAACAACAAAGGGAGGTCAGGTAGCCAGGGTTCGGTAACAAGAGAGCGATGCAGTGCCAAATCGGAGTCAAGAGAATAGTCAGTAGGAAAGCCAGAGGTCAAGGATCAGTATACAAGTAAATAAACGCAAGAGATACCAGAAAGCTAGAGGCAATAACCGGCACCAGTGTGACTGTGAGCCAAGACTAAATAGGGAAGGAAGAAACCGCCCAGAACCTGACAGGAAGGAAAGCTGTCAATCACAGGCAAGACAGATTAACCACTTAATGAACAGAGGCAACCTAGGCAGAAGACGGGTGTGGTGCAAAACAAATTAAGGACTAGAGCCGTGTTCACACAGTGCAACTAAAAACCTTAAGCAGATTGTCAAACTGCACACGCCTCCGGCGCCGCAGCATGCGAGCAGAGGGTGGCGCAGAGGCCCGAACAGGCAGAGATGTTACAATAATATGTTGGGTTCTGGTGACACACTCCCTTTAAGCATCTTCCCTAATGTCAGCCAAACTTTTACAAATTCTGGACAAGCCCCTTAACTGTAATAAATGGCAGACTCATCACCAGTATATCTCCTTGCTTGGATATTATTCTTCTATATTAATAAAATATAAAATTCAGTGTATTATTGACATACAAGTAAATGTTAACCCATTTATGCTCAGAGTTTCTGATTCTATATTCTAAAGTCTAAAGTCTATAAAAAAATTAATCTTAATGCATCTTGATTTCACAAGTAAGGATCATTCAGTTCTAAGAAGTTAGATTAAAGGGAATCTGTCATCAGCAAATTCCCTTTTTTTGGCAAAAATATTAATTATTTTTAACTAGACAGTGTTAGAGGGAGTCTAATAGCAGAACCTAACATGTCAACTCAGCCCCACAGATAGATGGGTTAGAATCACCAGAACCAACATATCAGCCCAGCCCTGAAAATAGGTTAGTGTCACCAAAATGAGCATATCATCCCAGCCCTAAAGATAGACAGGTTAGGGTCACCAGAACCCAGAATATCACCTCAGCCCTGCAGATAGATAGGTTAAGGTCACCAGAACCAGCATATCAGCCCAGCCCCACAGATAGATAGGTCAGGGTCACCAGAAACAACACATCAGCCCAACCCTGCAGATAGATAGGTTACTGTCACCAGAACCAACATATCACCCCAGCCCTGCAGATAGATAGGTTAGTGTCACCAGAACCCAGCATATCAGCCCAGCCACACAGATAGATAGATTAGGGTTACCTGGCTCCAATGGTGTTTTCCACTTATATGTTGCTGTTTTTCTCAATATCCAAATGAGCTCTTTGTAGCAATGGACATGCCCATTCCTTCCTACAAATAGCTAATTTGCATATTTACAAAAATAGCAATATCTTGGTAACGCACCAAGTCTCAAAACGAAAACTCTGTCTGTTCAGGTGACCCTAACCTATCTATCTGTGTTCTGGTGACAGACTCCCTTTACAACTGAATACTCCAAATATTTGTTGTTGCCATATGATTTTTACATTGCAGTAGAATGTGGATATTGCCATCATGAAACCTTTTCTCATACTAATAATTAAGGGTATTCGTGTATGACCTTTCCATACACGAATGTTATTTGGGAGGTGCAAACTAACAAAAAGGCCCCACCTATATAGAACATTTTAAAAATCTAAAAAATTACAACTGGAATCACTAATAAAACAAATAAGAATAAAAATAATGAATTCCAAATATTGATACAGTTCTATTCTATCCATCTATCCATGTAATAACTGGAGTTTGTTTGGCTCGATCATGTGATTTTCTTCTAGTCTCCCCCTATTGGCAGTTGAAGGGACTCTTTGATGGGTGTAATTGTCCCTCCAACTAAACCCTTATACTATTCTGTTATATTGATCCTCATTTTATTAGGTCTGTCACAGTGACAGGTTCTCTTTGCTGTGTCATTGACCTGGAAAGAATAGATTAGTGATGACTCCGGTGGGAAGGGAAAGTCATTTCCTCCTCTTGGGTTTGAATAGGACATAATACATCTGGGACATAGAAGACTGAATTGTTATACATTTATAGAAGTAGAAGAAGTGAAATTGGGTTTGGGGCCAATATTTGGAATGGTCCTCTGTATGCTTTATTATGAGAGAAAGAATTCAAAGGCTCTGATCACATCAGCATCATGAACTCATTATATAGTAAAGCCATAATGGGAAGAACATCTGTCGTACAATGGGCCTGGACTACATCTGGCACAATTGTCAAATGCCTGAATGTTTATAAGGGGAAAGTAGCACTTTTCTCCATGGTGCTGTAAGGAGTATTGTATAGATATTCCTTCATTACTGCTACTCCTAGTGGAACATGTCCAGGTATGTTTGTCAAGAGATGAGCAGCTTTTCACGATATGATATCACAAATTGACATACTATCTATACCATATGTGTAGAGGTGAATCCACCCAGTGGCTGTGTCGTGAATTGCATTCTGACAAGAGTTTTACAAGT
This sequence comes from Leptodactylus fuscus, assembly GCF_031893055.1. Taxonomy (NCBI): domain Eukaryota; kingdom Metazoa; phylum Chordata; class Amphibia; order Anura; family Leptodactylidae; genus Leptodactylus; species Leptodactylus fuscus. Next base: position 195,534,855 of record NC_134268.1, read on the forward strand.
ATATTACAGAATTGTAATGAATAGAGATGAGCAAACAGTGAAATATTTGAGATTCGATATTTGTTTCGAGTAGAGCCTCAATATTCAACTACTCGATCGAATATCGAATCCCATTATAGTCTATGGGAAAAAATGATAATTTCAGGGGAAACCACTATTCGACTAAAGGAGAGTCACCAAGTCCACGAGTAGCAGGAGGAGAGTGTTTAGGAGGAACGCTGTGCAGTTAAAGCGCACGGACCCCATTATAGTCTATGCGATCCGTGCACTTTAACTGCACATCGCTTGCAGTTGCGCTGATAAAAAGTAAGCTCCCTCATAACAGCAAGCTGCCAGCTCTCCCGACTAGCAAAGACGAGCCTGCGGCAAATCAACGCTGGTTCTGCAGCAGTTTTTTTTTTTTTTGTTTTTTTTTATGTAGATTGTGAGCCCCACATAGAGCTCACAATGTACATTTTTCCCTACCATTATGTCTTTTTTGGAATATGGGATGGAAATCCATGCAAACATGGGGAGAACATACAAACTCCTTGCAGATGGTTTTATGCCCTTGGCGGGATTTGAACACCAGGACTCCAGCGCTGCAAGGCTGCAGTGCTAACCACTGAGCCACCGTGTGGCCCCTAGTTCTGCAGCAGTTTTGTCCTTGCTAGTTGGAAGAGAACTGGCAGCTTGCTGTTACAAGGGAGCTGACTTTTTCTCATAGGAATGAATTGACCGGCGTTGATTAGCCAGTGCACAGCATTCGGCCAATCAACGCTAGTTCTGCCGAAAGCTCATCCGTGAGGAGGCGGAGTCTTAGATCGGACCACAATGGAGACTGCTGTGGTCTGATTTTAGACTCCGCCTCCTCACAGACGAGCCTCTGGCAGGACCAGCGTTGATTGACCGAATGCTGTACACTGGCCAATCAACGCTGGTCAATTCATTCCTATGAGAAAAAGTCAGCTCCCTCGTAACAGTAAGCTGCCAGCTCTCCCGACTAGCAAGGACGAGCCTGCTGGAGCACCAGCGTTGATTTGCCGAATGTTATACTCTATATAGCATTCGGCCAATCAACGCTGGTTCTGAATCAAATATTTACTGTGAATAGCTAGAAGTATTCGATCAAGTACAAATATTTCGAATACCATAGTATTCTATCGAATTCCTACTCGATCGAATACTACTCGCTCATCTCTAGTAATGAATTGGTTTTGTGAGACATTGGATACTTTAACCAAATTAGAGCAAACTGAAGGATGGTAGATGGTAAGTGCCATTCATTAGAAAGTGGTTTAAAAGACTTTTGTTACAGACAGACAAAAATGTGATGACATTAATTTTTCTAATTGAGACCACATAAAAGTTTTCTTTCTGAGCAACACTATCCCTGTTACTATCACTTCGTTACTGGTCCTGATCAAGTGCCATTCAATGTGCACGTGACTTCCGTGGTTCTATTGTGTAAACTATAATGACTGCCAGAGCAGCCAAGAGGAGGTGGGGCTGGTCCTGATCACCAGACAAGCCATCACCTGCTCCACATGTCTGTATGATCACAGCAGTGACTAGATGCAGCAACAGGAATAGGCAGACAAACATATTTTCTGTTTTTGTTTTTTTAACTCTTCAAGCTTCTCCCCTACCTCCTTTGGACAGGAATTCTTCCATGAGTGGCAGGTGGGAGGATTTATGGACACTAACAGGCTGGCAGCATGCTAGATGCATAGGGAAAGTGAAGATAATGAGCAACATTTCTCCTAAGAACCTGATCGCATGGTGAAAAATGAAAAAGAAATGAGGAAGACTTTCACCTTTGATACTTCTCCATTTTCCAGTCCTCTGACTCCCTGCGACAAAAAGCCAAATCAGAGATGAATGGGACTCTTTAGCCAAGTGTCTTGCAGTGCGGGTTCTGCGGCTCTGTTGCGGACTCCATGGCAAGATGGAGCAGGAAGGTTATTTTTTCAGCATTCTGCTTTGATTTCTGCTTCTGAATTTAACGGACTCAAAATCAGTGCCAAATTCCTCCATGTGAACATACCCTTAGGCTGAGGCCCCAGAAACTTACCTTTTTTTAATTGCAGATTGCCAAATTATTGCCAAAGCCAAGAATGGCGACACAAGGTATGGGATATCTATAGGACATTCTTATATTTCTCCCTTCTGCTCAATCCACTCCTGGCTTTGGCTTAAAAAAAAAAGCAGATAATTGCACAACAAAAAAACTACATGTCCACAATGTGGGGCCTGAGCCTTAGGTTGTAGTCAATAATATGTAATGTTATGCCTATGGTGTTTTTTCTTTCTTCTATGCCTGCTGAAAATGCATTCTCTTTCTTAATGTCTGCTGTTGTGAAGTTCAGAGCCAATCAGACATATTTCCCTTCGACAGCATAAAGGATTTTATAGAAAAGTACTGAACAATATTAAAGGGTTTATCAATATGAGATCGGTGAGGATCTGACATCTGACACCTCCATCAGTCAGCTGGTATTTGCAGTGTGCAATAAAAAATTCACTATTATCTGCAGCAGATTCTGTTTGTCTGTTTCGCTGAATAATGAGACAAATACCGCAGCATCAATCCCTCTGTGTCCCTACTCACTGCCTATATTAGTCTTACTTGTGACAAATGTATTAGGGCCCATGCACAAGAGCAAGTGTGCTTCAGATGTGGGGCTGAGTTTGCAATGGAATGTACTTGGATGACACTTGGAATGCATTCTTACCTCTATGAGGACTACCCATCCATTCAGTTTTGATGACATAGAGGATTACAGAGCAGGTCCTATCTTGCTCCATGTCATTGGAATGGATGCGAAGCCCCCATAGAGGTAAGTACTTCATGGAATGCACTTGGATTATGCTCTGATGTCACTTTGTGTGTAGGTTTGAGCGATTGGGATCAGAAAAGATCGGATTTCGATCGGCGATCAAGTAAATTTCACGATCGCGATCGGAATTCTGATCCTGATCTTTTCTAGCAGGATCGAGGTGGGAGGTTATCTCAAAATCGAATCAACCCTAAAAGTGACTTTTCCCATAGAGAAGCATTGACTAGGGTTTAGCGATCGGGATCGTAAAAGATCGGATACTGATTGGCGATCAAGCAACTTTCACGATCGAGATCGGCTGGAAAATGATCGGAAATCGGATTTTAAAATCGACCCTGAAATCTCAAGATTGGCTCAACCCTATTTGTGTGTCATCTGAATGCATTTTGCTGCAAACTCAGCTCCACATCGGATGCCCACTCTGTCATATGCATGCACCCTTAGGCTCTGAAAATGTATACAGGGTTTCTATACTAATGACTTATCCACAAGATTAGTAATTGGTATACGATTATTGGGACCCACAGGTCCCACACCTATCAACTTAGAAGGCCATGTCTCCTATTCAAGTAATAGGCACAAGCCTTGCCCTCTGCTGCCAGAATACTGCAGCTCTGTGCCTATTGCTCAAATAAGAACCCCTTCATCTGCTTCAGTTTCCAGGGCCAGGATTCAGCTGGACCCCCAGCAATCAGATACTGATGACCTATCCCGTAAATGGGTCATCAATGTAAAAACCACCTGAAGGAAATGGGAAATGGAGGAAACTAGAAGGTAATAAATGACACTTTCCACCACTATTTCAGGATGCTCTGTTAAATGAATGGATAATGGTGTGATCAATAATTCTGTTTAGTCCACCTGAGCATGAACTTTGCTTATTTGCAGCCCGGAGGTCTTCTGATGCTCTATTCCAATTTTTCTATAAAACCTGCTCTATAAATATTGTACTGGACCAGAGTAGCGGAACAAAACTCAGCCTGCACTTTGCTTGTACACTCGGTCATGTGCATGAGGCCGAAAGGTAAGTCCAAATGCAGTAAAAAGCTGTAAATTTACAATCTATTGCAAAATCCACATGTGTAATATGTTTATTTTATTGGATTAGAAGATTTTGGCCAAAGCATTGCAAAGGTAAAAATTGGAATTAATAATCTGTGGCATTTCCAAGCATAATAATCATGAAAAGTCCGAAACATGCTCATATTTCCTGTAAAGGAATTTATATTTGGGAAATTCCTTAGTGCTACTGCTGAAACCAGGAAGAGGGGAAGACAACGACTGTGAGTCCTAAACTTGACCCAGCCCCTATCCCTACCTGCTTACTTGTCACACTGTCCTAGTGACAGGAGCAACTTGGCGACGGTCCCTTCTCTGAAATAAGTGTCACAGAACAAGACAGGACAAAACAACACAGAAGTGAAGTCAGCAAGCCAAGGGTCAATGCCAGACTGACCAAGCAGTACAAAATCCAAAACAGAAGTCACAAGGTAAGCCAAAGGTCAGAGGTCAGTAATACAATAGGATCAGAAAGGGGAGTTTAGCGGGGACAAATTCTAAGGACAAAGTCACAATAGCCAGCAAACCTGTGTGGGTTGATGACCTGTATATAAGAAGTCAGGACCTGCCCCAGAATTGATTGGTAGACAGACTGTCAATCACATAGGCAAGGCTAAGATTAACTATTTGATGGACAGAGAGAAACAAGGTGCAGGAGATGGGTGTGGTGGAAATTAGAGTAGAGTAGTACTTAAGTGACCTCGCACTACTTCTTGGGACCCCAAGACAGTATAAGCAAACAATTCAGAGTGAATCAGTAGGTTAGAAGGGAGAAAAGGAAGAGATGAAACTTGATAAATGGAGAAAGAAGCATTTTTCTCCAATTATATATATTCCAAAGTTTCTTATAGTTGCTTGCACTATTTTGTTGAAACGGTACAGATGACATACATTCCCTGAACATTTTATGTTTTACAATATAGTCAAGATAATGTGCTAGGGATCTAGTTTGAAAATTGACAAAAATATAACATTTCTTAAGTAACACTGTATACATATATATTCTTGTAACAAACTCCTGCCATGGTTACCCCACTATATAACGCCACCAAGGGTGCCCAAGTTAAATCCTTCTGAAGAAGAGACTAGTGTGTTGGTTCCTTGTGACTTATGACTCAGCGACGTCTTCAGGATGGGCTCTCACTCTCTATTTACACTGCTAAGAAAAAAAAAAATCTGTCTCTGACAGGGACTAAATACACAATGAGAACATTTTAAGAGACGTGCCTCAACATCGTGGTATCAAAGTATTTCCTCTACGCCAGCTTGTGGGTTTTAATAGGCAGTGAAGACTGTTAGAGCAAGAGTCGAGGAACGCGTACGTTATAGCTGCATATGTAAAGCTATTGATCTTAAGCCATCATCTCATCTTTTTCTCTTTTCCTGCCATCAAGGAGTTCACGCGCTCCGTCAGACTGGTCAAATGTGTAGAATCTGACTAACAAGTTTATTATATCTGACACAGCCACAAGAAGAACAGAAAAATCTTTCATGAGTCTTTTCAGTATCAGTAGTGCACACCAATATCCCGGGGGAGTCTGGGCTTGCTTTGTGCTACATGTTGAACATCCGATGTGCATCAAATTAGGTTAATAAATAAATAGATTTTTCTTTAATAAATAATTATTCCTGTCTTTCGTAAATGTCTTTCATACATAATTTTATGCCTATACATATATATATTATTTTGTATTAGATTTTCTTTAAATCTAATACAGAATTATTTTTTATTATTATTAATTATTAATTATTATTATTATTATTATTATTATTATTATTATTATTTATTGGACTGACACAATTAATGAGGTTTTCCCTTGTTGTTATTTATCCATCATTGCCATTGGTTTTCCATTGCAAGTGCATCCATATTTGCAACTTGGTATGGCTGCTATAGTCTCTAAGTAAAGACATACACGTGGACAAAATTGTTGGTCGCCCTTGTTTAATGAAAGAAAATCCCACAATGGTCACAGAAATATCTTGAATCTGACAAAAGTAATAATAAATAAAAATTCTATGAAAATGAACAAATGTCAGACATTGCTTTTCGCTTCAACAAGATTTTTCTAAAAAACAAAACTCATGAAACAGGCCTGGACAGAAATGATGGTTCCCTTGACTTAATATTTTGTTGCACAACCTTTTGAAGCCATCACTGCAATCACACGATTTCTATAAATGTCAATGAGACTTCTGCACCTCTAGGCAGGTATTTTGGCCACTCCTCATGAGCAAACTGCTCCAGTTGTCTCCGATTTGAAGGGTACCTTTTCCAGACAACATGTTTCAGCTCCTTCCAAAATGCTCAATAGGATTTAGGTCAGGGCTCATAGAAGGCCACTTCAGAATAGTCCAATGTTTTCCTTTTAGCCATTTTCGGGTGTTTTTAGCTGTGTATTTTGGGTCATCATCCTGTTGTAAGACCAATGACCTGCGACTGAGACCAAGCTTTCTGACACTGGGCAGCACATTTCTCTCTAGAATCCCTTGATAGTCTTGAGATTTCATTGTACCCTGCACAGATTCAAGACTCCCTGTGCCAGATGCACCAAAGCAACCCCAGAACATAACAGAGCCTCCTCCATGTGTCACAGTAGGGACAGTGTTCTTTTCAAGATATGCTTCATTTTTCCATCTGTGAACATAAATCTGATGTGCCTTGCCCAAAAAAATTATTTTTGTCTCATCTGTCCATAGAACATTCTCCTAGAAGCTTTGTGGCTTGTTAACAACTTTTATTCATTACTACTTTGATCAGATTCAAGTTTCTGTGACCATTATGGTTTTTTTTTCATTAAACGAGGGGCACCAACAATTTTGTTCACATGTGTATATGTAATCCTTAGTTCAGACCTACACCAGGTATCCCTCCAGTCCAGATCTGTCAAAAAAAAAAAAAAAAATCAGGAAATAAATTCTTGCAAGCCTTACTTGCTGCTGTGTAGGTAGGAATGAAGTCTTCCTTTTCATGTAGTTTGCACTTGTTGCTATTGGAAAGGGTGATGTGTCACAAAGTCGTAATTTTAGATTTTATATAAAGATGTGTATATTAGAGATGAGTGAGTAGTACTCGATCGAGTAGGTATTCGATCGAATAATACGGTATTCAAAATACTCGTACTCGATCGAGTACCACTCGCTGTTCGAATGTAAAAGTTCGATGCAGAAGCAGCATTGATTGGCCGAATGCTATACAGTCGGCCAATCAACCCTGGTTCTTCTCCTACCTTTAGAAGTCTTCTCCGTGCAGCTTCCCCGCGGCGTCTTCCGGATCTTCATTCACTCTGCCAGGCATCGGGCCTGGGCAGAGCTGACTGCGCATGCCCGCTTGTAGTGCGGGCATGCGCAGTCGGCTCTGCCCAGGCCCAATGCCTGGCAGAGTGAATTCAGAGCCGGAAGATGCCGCAGGGACGCTTCAAGGAGAAGACTTCTCGGAGGATCCAGCCCGACCCTCACTCGTGGACTTGGTAAGTATAATTTTATCGAATGTTGCCTACCCCTGAAACGAGCATTTTCACCCTATAGACTATAATAGGGTTCGATATTCGATTCGAGTAGTCGAATATTGAGGGGCTACTTGAAACGAATATCAAATCTCGAACATTTTACTGTTCGCTCATCTCTAGTGTATATATATATATTCACAGTCATAAAAGTAATAAAGATAAAATAAGATTATGAATTGTAGTTTGGGCAAATCAAAACCATTATGGATAATGATCGATAAAATATAATATGCAATATTCCGATTCCATCGTCAACTGGGCCGCACCTAACAAGTCAGTAGGACGAGTTGATGATGATATATTACATTATAGGTTCAACTGAAAAGTTACACAACTTTCCAATATGTTTCTGTATCAATCCCTCAAAGTGTCCAAGATTTCTTTAAATCGCTAAGTTCTGAACTGTTGCAGAAAGTTTCTAAGTATATTGTAGTGCGCTGTTCTTGTAGGGTTTTATATACAGTACTTTGGAAGAGATTTATTATCACTGTCATAAATGTAGACAGCTTAAAACGAGACCAGGCAGACAGATGATGCGTCACATCTATCACACTGGATAATGCCATGTATCTAGACATGTTAGAAACTTCTTTATGTTATGACACCTCTTGGTTGACTTTCATAATTTTGTGTATTAACGTCATTCCCCTTACCCCTAATACACACCCCTATGTAGAATACTTTTTCAGTCTAGAAAGACCTAAAATGCCTCTAGAAAACTTAATAAATATGGTGTAACTCATGTTTTCTGGCACGAATGGAATTAGAATTCTGACGTGTTTATCTTAGTAAATCTTCCACTCTCCCGGTGAGCAGGAGATTTATTTCTTGAGGCTGGAACTGTAATATACCTATGGTATTCTACTATGAAAGAAAAAATATTGAAATCTCTTTTTTTTGGGCCACAATCTTGGATGTCCTGTTTGTAGAAACAACTTGCACATATTCCAAACATTTCTTAAAGATCAGTATCCCAAGAATAGATACCTAAGCAGGGTAGTGGTGTTGACTCCTAAGTTAGAGATTCTAACAATAAACCATTTCCTTCCCTGCCTATTCTGTCTACAAACAGACCTACATCCAGGTAAGTATATAGGGAAATGCAGAGGAGGATAACCTGACAGACTGGTCAGCTCGTTTGTCTCCCCCCCTTACTTTCTCAATAATCCTGTTAAAATTGCGCTGCCTAAACTAGTGTCAGCAGGAACCACAAATAGGGGCAATCTATGGCAGTGGGACAGCACAATTGATAGCCTACTATTAAGAGTCCACCAGGGATACAATATAGCCAGTGGGGTTCTGTAAGTGGCAGGGTATTAGGCAAAGTAGCACCCGTGATGACGAGGAATAAGTTACCGACACTCCATCACCTACAGGACCACAACTGTTATCCTGCCCTCCAAACTCTCCCTACCACTCAACCAGCCCAGCTCCGAGCTGAACTATACCTCCCCGAACTCAAGGCTTTCTGTCACTGCTAAGTCCCGTATATTACATCCGATGCCTACTGTTAGTTAAATAACCCTATCCCTACACGTTTCGCCGAACTACATGTCGACTCATCAGGGGTATCATAGGGTACATCTTGTAGTTGCAAGGGCATAAGTAAGTTCCCTAAGTAAGAGGCATTGGGCGGTCACCGGCTAGTGGCACCGCTCTGATACCTCCTTCGGTGCTAGAATGACCGCAGTTCGCGGCCGATCGAACAGCGCTTCAAATAGACAAGCGCTAGTAAGAGGCCCCACCCCCTGGGAGGAGTCTGCAGTGTCCAATCCAATCAGGGCCTGCCACCACAGCCCGGCCCTGTCTCATACAGAGAGGACCCCTCCCCTATTGGACCCTCCTCCCACAGGGGGCGTGCTAGGAATAGAGAATACAGCAGCCATAGGTAATTGGTACGATCGTATTGGCAGACAGCATCTTAAAGCTTAAACAGACTTTCAAAGAGTCTTCATCAGGGTACAGTATATGCCTATAAACCAACCGCTCTGTAATGTTTGGATATCCTGTCTCCCATTTTGCTAAGCCCAGCAGGACATTTGTGCAATTCTGGACCAAGCATGCATGTCAACTCCAAGTGCGGTACTGAGAAAAAACCCTCATCGTGTGTATAGGGCCCAATGCAACTTGTTCATCAATCGCCAAGAAATTTCTCACTTGTATATATACCACCTCAGGTATCATTAAAGGATTGACAGAGCCCATGTATTGTCTTTTTATTATGAGATATTTATCACCCAGTATCACCCAGTATTATTAAAGGCTTATATAAAAGCTATATCAGCAAACTGCAATCAGCTGAACTGATTGTCCTGCAGTGAGTGACATCACTTGTCCTATCTCACAGGTCCATGGTGGGGGTAACGCTGTGTAAACAATGGGTGGAATAAGTTCACAAAGCAGGCAAACAAAGCCTCATTTCTAAAGCAATATATTTAGGAAACATCTTCATTTTACATAAGCTACCAGTATAGATAGAATACTTGATATGGGAATACACCTTTAAGAAAAATATTATGATACTTAGTATAGAATATTGGTAGCACCAGTACAATTTTGTTGTATCAGAATATATTCTATGTTTTTGCATTTGACTTTTCAAGAGTTTTTTTTTTAAATATTCTCTATGGCATCTAAAAAATATATTTTTTCAAAATGTAAAATTGTGGAAATATTAAATATTGATCTCGTAAGTATTATATGCACTGCCAAAAGATAAATGTAGGTACATCATTAAGATGTCGTCCCTTCTCCTCTGGATCAATAATGGCTGAATCATTTTCTCGGCCTGGCCTCTAGTTCTTCACACACTTTTATGCTTGTTCACAGTATTTGTTGTGTCCTCGGGGAGGCAGAATGATTTCACCACCAGTAGTCAACATATAGTCTACGGATTAATCTATTTTGTGACATGGAAAAGAAAACATTGGTCTTTTAGTTCTCATAGATTTTTTAACCTATCTTTTAATGAAAAAAATCAGAGCTCTGTGAACAAATTTTTCAACTTTTTCTTATTTACAATTGTTGTTCTGTCCCTTAAAAAAATCTAATCTTCGTCTCTATCTCTGTCAAAATTACTACACGATGACTCAAGGAAATATTTCATTCATTCAATTCCCAGTACAATTCTAACCAATCCAACTCGCTACGGAGAAAATGAAACATATAGCAAAACTGATCTGTGTACGTTATTCCCGACAATACCACAGTGAAGGTTTCTAAATGTTTTGCCTTAATTCAATAAAAACCAAGTGAAAAAAAAAAATGATAGGTTGGGAACATCAATACTGCCTCCAAAGAATGAGTATAAATAAACCCTGAATATCTATAAACAGGTGTGGCAGAGTTAATCCGAACTTCTTCAATTTGGTCAACTGATTGCGTTGTGATATCTTATTGGAAAATGTTCATTGGTTTTTGATGTCTTCGTTGTTTCGATATCATACTGTGGCTCCTTATCAGTTGCAGATGTTTGTGTTAGCTCTGATGCATCTGTATATGTACAAGATCCCAGATCTAACATTGTGGAGATGGCACAGGGTAGCAGGCTTGAGATGACAAGTAATCACTACTTGTGTCATGGTGGCTTTGGAGCCTTTGGGCAGCACAGTGTGGAGGCAGTCACACTTGGATGATGGTAGAGAGCTCCCCCAAGGCAGTCACTGTTGTAGGTGTCTTGGTGTTGGTATTTTGGGGCGCCCTTGATGGTTAATGGAAATGGGCACAAGAGACATAGTGGTGGTTGAACATGTCATGCTCGTGGTATAGTTTACTTAGAAGGCACGGTTTCTTTACACAAGTACATCTGCACATTTGGGCACTCTATGAATATGGATGGAAGTAACATCTGCACTTAACTCCTTCCTCTTGACCTTTGTCCCTTTCCACCATGGCATAACCTCTGACATTGATCATCAGTTTCAGAGCTTAAAGTGGCCTTTTACACATGTTGGCAACATTTAACAACTCCTATCTTCTAGAAATGCAGTAGGAGACATCCCCATGCAAAAAAAATTAAAAAATAGTATAAAACATGTCATTCATCCATACAATTAACCCCAGAGTATAACAAGCAGTGGCCCAGGAGACTTGCAGAAACATAATAAGCACTAATACTAACCTTCCCTTACCTCATGGGCTCCCTCGAGGTCATGACATTTTGATCCAAGTATCATCACATCAGCCTATTCCATGTGACTGCAGAGGCCCAATTACTGGCCTTGGTGGTCTCCTGTGATTTGACCAGAGAGGTTATGCAGTTGGTCCCAACATCATGACATTTATATCAAAGAATGGTAGTGTCATGGGAGCCTAGGAGAGGTGAGGGAAGTATCAGAGTTTATGTTTTTGCACCTCCTCTGGGCTTCCACTTATTATATTGTGGGATCTACACCACCCTGGGGGCTCTGCTTATTACACCCTGGGATTGGGTTATAGCCAAGAATTTTGGAGAATTCATAGCAAACTTGACTCATTACCAAATGGTTCACTCATCAGGTTCATTGCATTGCTAGATTTTTAATCCAGTGTTGTTATTTATGGGCATCAGGGCACCTGTATATAACCTTTTGGGCATGTACTACTGGTCCTCAGGTCTTACAACTCCACCAAACAACTAAATGAACAAGTGCATTCTATACCAAATTGAGCCTAATCTTCTACTATATTTTATGCCTTACAGATAGGACTACTTATTATGCAGTGAAGGTCATCAGGAAAGACTAGATAGATTTTACCACTAAGGACTAAAAAATATATTTTGGACAAATAATAATAGTTTGTGAAAACTGATTTGATAGCAATAGTAATAAATCAACTAGAAAACACTGATAAGCGGTAGAAAATATCATCCCCCACTATGAAAGTCTTCTAATACACCATAAGAAAGACTCCTAATGTGAATCTTAGTATATGATGTGTTATGAATATTGTTTCTTTTATACCCCATGTACAAAACATTCATGGGAACAGTCTTGTGACCACAGAGCCACCTAAAAACTATTATGTGATGCCACCTCTCTGGGCATGATGCATACATTCAACACTTGACCCCAAATCACGGGATCATGTAACACCATGGGTGTCAGGACTTGAACCCAGGAAATTCAGTGTCCCAGGCTGCAGCTCTTCCAACTGAGCTATACAGCTTCCTGAACAGCTCCTATTCTGATCTGAAGCCTGGTTCCCGGGGCCTCTAGTTTAAGTTCCCGCCTCTCTGGTTTGCTCCAATTGAATTTCCTATTTAAACCTTGCACTTCCTGCCTCGTGAGTTTATTCTGTAATGTCCGGGTCTGGTTCAGAGTCTTAAGTTGCTACTACTTGGGGGCTGACTTACTTGCAAGGCTGATAACAGTCAGGAGGAAGCCAGTGATCGATGTGCAAGATGAGCGTCAGTGTTGGAGGAGGAGGCAAATACTGTAGTCAGGAGCAAGCCAATGGTCGATGCACAAGATGAGCATCAGAGTTTGCAGTAGAGCAGGAGAGAGCAGCTAGATTAGCAAAGCACAATAATTAGAGATGAGCGAACAGTGTTCTATCGAACACATGTTCGATCGGATATCAGGCTGTTCGATGTGTTCGATTCGAATCGAACATCACGTGGCAAACTCCAAAAAAATTTGATTCCCCTCCCACCTTCCCTGGCGCTTTTTTTGCACCAATAACAGCACAGGGGAGGTGGGACAGGAACTACGACACCGGAGGCATCGAAAAAAAATCGGTCATTGTCAAAGTCAAAGTCGGTCAAAGTCAAAGTCATTGGCTGCCGAAATCAGGTGACCTCCATTTTAGACGAATAGTGGATTTCAAATCTGGGTCATATGAGAATGTGAACCTTGTGACTAAGAGACAGGGATAGCTGTACAGGCACGGATAGCTAGGGATAACCTTTATTTAGGTAGGAATGTTATTAAAAATAACTTTTTGGGGCTCTATCGGGTGTGTAATTGTGATTTTTGTGAGATAAACTTTTTCCCATAGGAATGCATTGGACAGCGCTGATTGGCCAGAGTACGGAATTTGACCAATCAGCGCTGGCTCTGCTGGAGGAGGCGGAGTCTAAGATCGCTCCACACCAGTCTCCATTCAAGTCCGACCGTAGACTCCGCCTCCTCCGGCAGAGCCAGCGCTGATTGGCCAAAGGCTGGCCAATGCATTCCTATGGGTATGCAGAGACTTAGCAGTGCTGAGCCAGTTCTGCTCAACTACACCGTGTGCTGGTCAGCCCATCTGATATAGCAGAGCCGAGTGTGCACACTCGGCTCTGCTACATCAGATGTAGCAGAGCCGAGGGTGCACTAGAACCCTTATGCACACTCGGCTCTGCTACATCAGATGTAGCAGAGCCGAGGGTGCACTGGAACCCTTATGCACACTCGGCTCTGCTACATCAGATGTAGCAGAGCCGAGGGTGCACTACAACCCTTATGCACACTCGGCTCTGCTACATCAGATGTAGCAGAGCCGAGTGTGCATAAGAGTTCTAGTGCACCCTTGGCTCTGCTACATCTGATGGGCTGACCGGCACACGGTGTAGTTGAGCAGAACTGGCTCAGCACTGCTAAGTCTCTGCATTCCCAGAGGAATGCATTGGCCAGCCTTCGGCCAATCAGCGCTGGCTCTGCCGGAGGAGGCGGAGTCTAAGGTCGGACCTGAATGGAGACTGGTGTGTAGCGATCTTAGACTTCGCCTCCTCCAGCAGAGCCAGCGCTGATTGGTCGAATTCCGTACTCTGGCCAATTAGCGCTGGCCAATGCATTCTATTAGCCCAATGAAGTAGAGCTGAATGTGTGTGCTTAGCTCAACTACGCCGGTGGAGTAGTTGAGCTAAGCACACGCATTCAGCTCTACTTCATCGGGCTAATAGAATGCATTGACCAATCAGCGCTGGCCAATGCATTCTATTAGCGTGAGCTGAGTTTGCACAGGGGTTCCAGTGCACCCTTGGCTCTGCTACATCTGATGTAGCAGAGCCGAGTGTGCATAAGGGTTCTAGTGCACCCTCGGCTCTGCTACATCTGATGTAGCAGAGCCGAGTGTGCACACTCGGCTCTGCTATATCAGATGGGCTGACCGGCACACAGTGTAGTTGAGCAGAACTGGCTCAGCACTGCTAAGTCTCTGCATACCCATAGGAATGCATTGGCCAGCCTTCGTCCAATCAGCGCTGGCTCTGCCGGAGGAGACGGAGTCTAAGGTCGGACCTGAATGGAGACTGGTGTGTAGCGATCTTAGACTCCGCCTCCTCCAGCAGAGCCAGCGCTGATTGGTCAAATTCCGTACTCTGGCCAATCAGCACTGTCCAATGCATTCCAATGGGGAAAAGTTAGCTTGCGAAAATCGCAAGCTGACAGGGATTTCCATGAAATAAAGTGACTTTTATGCCCCCAGACATGCTTCCCCTGCTGTCCCAGTGTCATTCCAGGGTGTTGGTATCATTTCCTGGGGTGTCATAGTGGACTTGGTGACCCTCCAGACACGGATTTGGGTTTCCCCCTTAACGAGTATATGTTCCCCATAGACTATAATGGGGTTCGAAACCTGTTCGAACACTCGAACAGTGAGCGGCTGTTCGAATCGAATTTCAAACCTCGAACATTTTAGTGTTCGCTCATCTCTAACAATAATCTCACAAGGCAGGAAGTGCAAGGCGGGGTTTATATAGGAAGTTCAATCAGAGAACAGGGTGGAGCAAACTAGAAAGGCGGGAACTGAAACTAGAGGCTTCGGGAACTAGGCTTCAGATCAGCACCAGAGCTGTCCAGGAAACTCAATAGCTCAGTTGGAAGAGCTGCAGCCTAGGATACTGAAGTCCTTGGGGTCAAGCTGTGACAATGGGTTACTTTCGGATATAGAGAGTCAAAATACAGAAATTAAGAAGTTCATATTGTGTATCAACAGTGGTATCACAGGAACAAAATTCTGTGACTATGGAGGTCATTTATTGAACACAAAGATCACCTGAGCCTCTGTACTTTCAGCCTGAGCACACCATGCACCAGAGAGCACAGGAGATGGGTCACCCAATCCCCAAGGAATAGGGGAGCATTCCTTTTCTTAAAAAATTTTACACCACCCCATAGACTTCTACCACCTTTGCCTCTAGATCAAATCCATATACAGAAGAAAGCAAATAAGTGTAACTGTAATAAAATATACTGCAATATTTACTGTTATCATCTCTATTGATTTATGAAATTAATAAAAAGTTACAAGTTTAGGTTTGGTGTAGAACTGCCCAAATTTCTCTGTTTAACACAAACTTTTGCGTAACCCTTATTCCTTTTGTGTGCTTGCAATGAATTATTTCCTATTGATAAGTCCAATCATTGTATGAAGCCGCGCCATATTCTTCTCGTGAAAATGATGGAAACTACAGCAAAATTGCTATTATAAGAATATAGTGAGCACTAGTCGTGTCTGCCATGTGATGGATCTAGCATTGTATCAATTGGAAACAGGGTCTTCAATGATTTAAAGGGGCTTTTTTTTTTTTTTTAATGTAGATTGTGAGCCCCACATAGAGCTCACAATGTACATTTTTTCCTATCTGTATGTCTTTTTGGAATATGGGATGGAAATCCATGCAAACACGGGGAGAACATACAAACTCCTTGCAGATGTTTTTTTGCCCTTGGCGGGATTTGAACACCAGGACTCCAGTGCTGCAAGGCTGCAGTGCTAACCACTGAGCCACCGTGTGGCCCCTTTAAAGGGGCTTTTTGTACTTAAATGTTGATGACTAGGGATGAGCGAACACTAAAATATTCAATATTCGTTTCGAATAGCCCCTCAATATTCGACTATTCGAACGAATATCGAACCCTATTATAGTCTATGGGGAAAAAATACTCATTTCAGGGGATGCCACTCTTCGACTCAGGAGGGTCACCAAGTCCACTATGACACCCCAGGAAATGTTGCCAACACCTCTAAAATGCAACTGGGACAGCAAGGAAAGCATGTCTGGGGACATCTAACATGCCCAAGTCACTGTATTACGTCAGGATCCCTGTCAGTTTGCGATATGCGGGAGCTGACTTTTTCCCATAGGAATGCATTGACCAGTGTTGATTGGCCAAATGCCATACAGAGTACAGCATTCGGACAATCAATGCTGGTTCTGCCGGAGGCTCGTCTGTGAGGAGGCGGAGTCTAAGATTGGACCAGAATGGAGATTGCTGTGAACCGATCTTAGACTCCGCCTCCTCTGGCAGAACCAGCCTTAATTGGCCGAATGCTGTACTCTGTATGGCATTTGGACTATCAACGCTGGTCAATGCATTCCCATGCCGAGATGTAGCAGAGCTGGCCGTGCGCTCACCTAGACTACTCCGGAGATGCAGTCGAACTGAGCGCACGGCCAGCACTGCTTCACTGAAGATGAAGCAGAGCTGGCTGTGCGCTCAGCTTGGCTACTCCAGAGATGCAGCCAAGCTCAGCGCACAGCCAGCACTGCTATGCCGTGCAGTGTTGACATTGCCATGACATTACCATGACTTTTAGTAATGATACTTACTCCAGATCTACTCATTTCTGCAGCATGTAGGCATAAAGACGAATCCGACAGTACCAAAAAGTCATAGATTTGGGCATGTTAAGGTTTGCCTGGGGTGTTATGCCGTCCATTCGCCTCCCCAATAGCACAGGTGAGATCAGGAGAAGAAAGTGGGGCAGATGAACTTGGGGGATAGAGGGAGCACTGATCCATCATCAGTCTGCTTGATCAGGTAAGTTAATCTAGACTCCTCAGGCAACCCCTTTAATGCCCCTTTAATTCTGAAATCAGCGGGGCATACAATCGGTGTAGGCTGTATATCAGTATATAGATTTTTTTCTTATGTTGATATCACTTTTCTTTTTGCATGTACAGCATTGTGCAAACACTTTATGAAAATGTGAAAACATTCTACAAACTAAGAATGCAAAATAGAAAAGTAAATAGTTTATTCTTGACAAGTAACAAAAAGAAGCAAAAGAACAAAAGACAAATCTAAATCCATCAATATTTCGTTTGACCTTTGCCCTTCGACTTCCATCAGTTCTTCTCGGTACTTGCAGACCGTTTTTGGAGGCAGTCGGCGTGGAGGTTGTTCCTGCCACCATCTTGGAGAAGTAAGCACATATCTTTTGTGGAAGTAGGCTTGGTCCAATCCTTCTGTCTCTTCATGTAATTCCAGACAGACTGGATGATGTTGAGATCAGAGCTCTGTGGGGGCCGGATCGTCACTTCCAGGACTCCTCCTCCAAAGGGCAAATGTCACACCAAATATTGATGGGCTATACAGGGGTGAACTACAGAAAGACGCCCCTCCCCCAGGAGGGGGCGGAGCGAAGGGGGCGTGACAGAGAAAGGGGGCATGGTCTCACGAAGGGGCGGGGCTTATCGCTGTTCGCAGGTAGAGAGCAAGCTCGGAGAGGACCTGCTCTCTGCCTGAGCGTGAGGGGAGGCTGCTGGAGCAGCGCTGCTCCAGTGGCCTCCCCAAACCACCGCTCAGTGCTAAGCCAGTCCAGGACAGCTTGTCTGGGGCCCTGGCATAGCGCCCTGGGGCCCTGGCACTGGGGCCCTGGCATAGCGCCGCCTGAAGCGGTCGCTTCAGGTCGCCTCATAGGAGGTGCGGCGCTGGGGCTATAGATTTCTCTTTTACTTCATTTTGTGAATTGACAAAAATAAACAATTAGCTTTTTTTTCCCACTGCTGCCTAAAAATTCTGCACAGTTCTGTATTTAACACTACTTAAATATTTTAATTGCCTTTTTTTTGCTCGATTAATCATTACAAACTAATGAATTGCATTTTCTAAAATTCAGTATTGCCCTAAGTTGTTGTTTCTTAACAGAGAAATGTTTACTGTCTACTCAACAAATTGTCTAATGACTCATTATTAATATTTGCGACTAATAAGGACATTTGTGTTCTCGCCATATTTAGTTACATAGACAATGTCAGATTATTCCTTTTCTCTATGTCTCCGCTCACAATTAGCCGGTTACTTTGTGGACTGTACCATTTAGTATGGTAAGAGCTGACACATATTCTTAAGGAGCTGCACCTTATGTTTTGCACATTTCGGCTCTTTTATTGATTGTAATTGTTGACATGTGAAGGTTGGATTATTACTTTTTCAGGAGTTACATTTAATTCACCTATCCAGATAATTAAAGTTCTGGATGACAGTGAAGGCCAAATATCCGCAAGCCAAATAAAGAATGACTTGACAACTGTAGCCTTGCACTTGAGACACGTAATTTAGGTGCTCTGGCTGAAGGTTCACAGGAACTATTTCCAAGACAAAGATTTACTATATTACTAGATTATATATGTATGTCTTCTTAGTCTGGGATTTTAATGGCAGTAACCTAGGGAGAATAGGAATGTTACATTTGTAACCGTATTGCCAATAATTGTAGTGTAAGTAGTTTATTACAATAAGTTATTAGACTTGGTTATTATAATACATAAAGACAATATATATTTATAAAAAAAGGTGGTTAAAAAATTCCATATCTATATTTCCAAAAAAAACCAAACATGTAATTTTGCAATTTCATTCTAGCCACTGAGCCTCATACTAGGCGGAAACTTCCTGTTCTGTTTTGCAGTTCCATAGACTTCTTTATGCACAAAGCTGTGAATTTTGCAGCTCCATAGAAGTCTATGGAGATGTAGAATCCACAGCCCGGAGACTGTAGTGTTACTGTAGTGTGCAAGCAGCCTTACTGAGCAGAAATATTGGTCAGGCGAAATCTGCCTGATAGTAAGATTGTCAGTATTGCTTACTATACAGGGAGCTGAATCACTGAAGCTGCTGAGGTAAAGTGAAAGCTGAGCTCTGATTGGTGGCTATGGGTAACTCCACAAGTCTTCCTGTGAGTGCGGTTTTCATTACTGAGATGTCAGCTCCTTCAGGTCATAGTATGGGTCCATTCACACGGAGGAAAATGGTGAGGAATTTGATGTGGAATTTCAGCGCTGAAAAAAAAAAGAGCCTCCCATTGACTTCAATGGGTTTTTTTCTGCTAGAATGGAGTTTTTTGGCGAGGAAAAAATCCGCTTCAGAAATTAAGAAATGGTTTTTTGAAGCAGTTTCTGGAGCATTTTTTGAGTCTTTTTTTGTTTTTTCTCCTTCAGCACAATGCATGGACCCTGAAAAAAAAACTCTAGCGTTTTTTTCTGAGTGGTTTTTGACAATTCTGCACCCAAATCCCCGACGTGGATTTTACACCACCCATTGACTGCGTTGGTTTTTGCAGACGGAATCCGCCTGAAGGAAGCTTTTTTTCCGCAAGTAGAAAATAAAGCAAGTGGAACCCATAGAACGCTATGGGGAGGTGTTTTTTCCATGTGTATTCTGACGCGGATTCAGCATCAGAATCAGGGCCAAAAAAGGAAAACGGCACTCTATTTGGCACTGAATTTTCAGCTAGCGGAAAATTACACGAGTGGAAAAAAAAGCTAGCCAATGGGAGGCTTTTTTCAGCTCTGAAAATTCAGCGCCAAATACAGCGTCATTTTCATCCGTGTAAATGGACCCTAATACTGTATGAGGGCTGCTCTGTACTTACTATTCCTCCTATTATATCTATTATCAGTGTCAGGTGTTGCTTCCAAGCGACATGCCCTTCAATTTTAAGTGTCTGCAGTTCCCAATCTGTCTTGCATTTGCTATGACTTTAAAGCACGGGCTGGAAACGTAGCGCTAAAGCGCTGCGGGAACAACTGTGGTGTAAATGCATCACGGTTCTTCCTGCAGCGCTTAGAAAAGAAAGTTCACTGAGTTTTCCTCCGCGGACATTCTGTTACGATTATATCTATGGGGAAGCCACCGCAACGGTTTTGGAAATCGCAGCATGTCCGTGATGCAATTTTTTCCGCAAAGTGGGGATGGGATTCGCATGAACCCCATCCATTTTGCAAGTACTATGAAATGCTGTGATTTTTCCTGCGGTGTTTCCGCCGCAGGCAATTTGCGACATTTCCGGTCCGTGGGGCCCCGGCGTAAGGGTAAGTTCACGCAAGGTTTTTTGGTCAGGATTTTGAGGCCGTATCTGCCTCAAAATCCTGACCAAAAAGACGGCTTCCGTTTGTCCGGCTCCTGGAAAAAGAAGTGAGATGCTCATTCTTCAAGCCGTTTCACCTTGCGGCATCCGACTGAAGACACTCCCTCCCAAGTAGACTCATTCATTTGGGCCTAATCCAGAGCAGAGTGCGCGACTGGATGCCGGTGCACTGCACCGGCATCCAGTCGCAGCTACCCGTACTTTGGACCACCTCAGGTTCCGATCCAAAAAAACCTGTGTGAGCTTATCCTAAACAAAACATAAGGTCAATCACTTAAAGTAACTGGCACTAATTTGAGAGCCTGCGTTCTTCACATGGACAGTTGTACGTTGCTTGCTCTTGAGTGGGTAACCCCGAAAATCGTTTCATATACGGTATGCACCTGAAGGTAAAACTGGAAACATGGTTAACCAAAAAGCACAATAGATAGTTGTGTAACTGGAAACCAATTTTACTCTTTGGTTCGTGAACTACTTATAGATGACACTGGAGGGAGGGGGAAGGGTTGTACTATGTTGTTAATTGGGTGCAAAGGTTTTATGTTTGTGTAAGGGGAAGAAATTTTAATTTTTGCTAAACAAAATAGTTAAAAAAATAGTTGTAATATTTTATACTACATAATATATATTGAATATGTAAAATCAATAAAAACGTTGAAATTAAAGAAAAAGTTGTTGTTCACATCAATGTTATGACAAATTAGTAAAATGACAAAATAATAAAAATTTAAAGTGGAAAAAATTTACTGTCGCACTCTGAAAATGTGAATTTCACTGTGACACTGAAAATTTTACTTTAGCTAGCATAACCAACAATTTAACATATTTTACGCGAGTGAAGCCGCGGTATTCTACTAATATCTATCTATCTATCTATCTATCTATCTATCTATCTATCTATCTATCTATCTATCTCTCACATTATATACAGTATACATATATTTATATTTATTTTTTTCTTTTATGTGCTCCTGCTTCCTGTTGTGTGGTTGTCGCATCATAGCTAATTAATCTAATTACTCTACACAATCTCTGCCTTTTCCTGATCCACTTCCCACTTCTTCTGCTGTTGACATGGTCCTTTTCAGTCTCATGTAGGATTGCATTAACAAACCTTCGGTTCCAGATTTTACACTCTTAAGGTATTCATTATACAATGTGAATAAGCGCAAAACAAACATTCACTAGTGCAATAGAACAGTCTGTTTGCTGGAGAACTTATATTGATAGTACCTGACTACAAAGAAGAGTATTTCTAGCCAGGATCCACAAGTTAACCACAGAATTCTGTAGATCAGTATGAAATACACCTAACGCTAAGGATATAAAATACTATAGATATTAAATATATATTGTAAAATAGTACGTCTCTGTAATTTCTAGCAAGAGGTGAACTCAACCGTATTTTATTTTTGGATACAGTGAGATGTGCTTCTACTCTGTCTTGTTATAAAATATTGTAAAATGGTTTGTCCAATTATTGATGATCTTGGATAACATTGTAGTGCTTTTTACAAATAGCCATTTCAAACAGAGTATTCAATCTTGGTCTCATTCACCCATTGGCTGAGAACTGGAAACAATTTTCTTCCATCTGGTGGAGAGCTAATTTGCATTTTTCTATATTATTGTAGCAATATAAATAAAAGCGAATATACATGGTGGATATACATACATGTGGACTGTTTTCTAAGGTATCCTTTTGTATCTATTGTTTATGCTTGGAAGATGCCTGCAGTCGGCTGAATGGTATTTCCTTTGTATATTTTGAAGTTTTGTTATAGCGTTGTCACCATCCCCCCGTGAGCTATAGACAATGAGAGATAGACAAAGTATGGAGGAGAAATTTGCATGAAAATTGTGGAATCTTTCTTTCAAAGGAAAGCTCTCATTGTCTGTTGTTTAAGCTTGGAAGATGCCTGCGGTCGGCTGAGTGGAAGCTTTGTTACAGCCTTTGTTATCATCTTCCCCCATGAGTTAAGGAAGCATGGCAAGAGAGGCAGATAGTATGGAGGAATAATCAGCACTCTATCTCCCTGGATGGCTTCAGACTTCTTCAGGTACATGTGACAGCGGTAAGAAGAATGGAGGAGGGCTTGCAATGAAAGATGGTGCATTTTTGGGGCATTTTGTGGTTGAGGAACAATAGTGCTAATGCAAGATATCGAACTATCAGCTGTGAGCATGAGATCCTACTACCTACCAAATGAACTATCACATGTTATTGTGATAGCTGCATATGTCCCCCACCTCTGCAAAAAAGCTGATTCTTCCTGTTATGCCTACATGCTGTGCCCCCGTGCTCGAGTCCTCCAATCGTGGTCCGGCTGTATAATCAACATCTCTTCGCACAGAGAACTAAATGATCCTGAAGTTTTCTCTTTCTTTTTTAGTTGCTATGACTCTTAGTATCTCTCTATCTGCTATTCTGAGCTCGTATGTGTTCTCTATTGCTATATACTACTGTATTATCCGTGATGCCGTATCACACTGAATTGCCCCATGGTGGGATTATTAAAGGGTGTTCTTATCTTATGCCACACAGTGTCTTTAAGAGATTCTACCTCCTCAATGCAGATGAACTAAAACAATGAATCCATAATGATATAACAATCCTACAATTCCTTCTAATGTTGTTCTGTGAATACAATTATATTTATTACATGTTTCAAATAGATAAAGAAATGCAATTGAAATGCTTACGCTCCCATCATCAATCTTATGTCAGAAGAGCAGCCTCAATCTAATATATCTCCAAAGCCTTGACCTCCGTTGTAAATTTCTTTGCACTTCCACGAAACTTTAATTTGCAGGAACACTACGAAATAAGTGTCCAGTGTTTTTATGACTCCACTGACCTTCAATATTCAGAATGGTTTAGAATCTGTCAAGAAATTTTATTTGTGTTTAGATTAAAGGCGGTCTGTCATTCCGAAGGAAGAAGTCAACGAACAATAAAAAAAACTCCACTAATTAATACATTGACACATCTGGAAAATTAAGCAGCAAGCACAGACCTATGGACCTGAATGACCACTGCAAATAAGTTAGTTACTGAAGTGTGTGGCCTTCATTGCTATACGATGCGTGTTATATATCTATTTATATTGTAAGGGACTATTATTTCCACATTATGAGAACAGGTAGTGTACACAGAAAAATAGGAGCTCCATTGTGATCATAAAAATGGACTGCAATTCTGGTGGAAGAAAGATTTGACATTTGTTTTACCCTTTACTCAAAAATGAGGAATATTTCTAATGCACTTTTCTTACACAAAGGACTCAAAGCACAGGAAGAGTTGTGGAAAAGGAGCGCGGGAAGACAACTTATCTACTAGTATATTTTGGCATGTAGGAGGAAATCAACATAAAGTTATGTGATGGTCTGGATATGTTTTTGGCTCCTAATAAGAGGAAAGAAAGGAAGGAAGGAAGGAAGGAAGGAAGGAAGGAAGGAAGGAAGGAAGGAAGGAAGGAAGGAAGGAAGGAAGGGTGGGAAAGGAAAGGAAGGAAGGGAAGGTGGAATGGAGGATGGAAGGGAGGGAAAGGAAAGGAAGGAAGGAAGGAAGGAAGGAAGGAAGGAAGGAAGGAAGGAAGGAAGGAAGGAAGGAAGGAAGGAAGGAAGGAAGGAAGGAAGGAAAGGTGGAATGGAAGATGGAAGGAAGCAAGGAAGGGAGGGAAAGGAAAGGAAAGGAAGGAAAGAAGGAAGGAAGGAAGGAAGGAAGGAAAGAAGAAGCGAGGGAGGGACAGAAGGGAAGGGAAGGTGGAACGGAGGATGGAAGGAAGGGAGTGAAAGGAAGATAAGATAAGATAATCCTTTAATAGTCCCACATTGGGGAAATTTCAGAATTTTTTTTTAAAGATAAGAAGGAAGGACAGAAGGGATGGAGGGAGGACGGAAGGACATATTTTCCTTGAGAACTTTTTTTTTTTTTTTTTTTTTATATATATTTTGCTTATTTTCCTTCTTCTTGTAAAGCTCTGTTAGCTCTACATTTTTGGGTGGTCATTTAAAAGGCAACACCACAAATTTATGCATTCAATTAAAAAAAAATCATAAAAATGGGGTATTCCCATGAATATAATCATATCTGTATTTGTAGATAATTACAAGTTAAACATTTTTGCAAATATAAGTAGTTAAAAATTCTGCAGAGTTTTACCAATTTTCTCCTACTATCTTAGAGGTGACAGTCTGTTGTCTTGATCAGTTTCCAATGGCTACGACCACGAATGCAGAAAACTTCTATGGTCTGGGACTTGTCAGGAACCCAGCCATGATTTTCTTATTGTAGCCAAGATATCATGCAGGGACACTACATGTATCAGAAGATATACCGGTTGCAATCAGGAAACCATGGCTGATTTTCTGACCTTAGAAAGTTCCTGCATTCATGGTCATATCCACTGGCAACTGATCAAGACAACAAGTCTGTGACCACAAGATATTTTTAAAAAATCTTTAAAACTCTGGTATAGTGACAGATATCCTATTAAATGCCAGTGAAGATAGTTTGGTGTCATGTGTTGAGCTTTTTACAGCTTGAGTTTTCTACTCCTACTGTATGAAAAAACAGAAAAGAGGAATTCTCAACATAGATGTGAACTCAGCTTAAGATAGTGGTTTTTAGCATTGGCTGTGTGCCAGTTTACTCTGCAATGTTTTCTTTCCAAATGTTGAAATTGGATAGTGAGAAAAAGACAGAGAACAATAACATGGCTGGTCATATAAGAGTCTTCGTCAACTACCATCATAATTCACAGGACACTTAACTCGGAATATATTATAGCACCTGGAAACAGTAGTTGCCAGTGTAAGTAATCCTATTGTATGAGCAGGCGCAAGCGGTGGAGTGTAACAGGCAGAAAGACAAACAGTGGAACTATTATGAGACCTGACATAAGTGCCAACAGAATACAGAGCAAAGCCCCGAATGTTTAGGTAGAACATCCAAAAAAACAAGAATCAGGATTATAATGTAGCTGAAAATGATTTGTTCCAAAGATTCAACATGAGATGTGCTGCCAAAACGTCAAGGGCATGAAGTCAGATGACTTTGGGAGATAGGGTGAATCCAATTTAGTAAATGGAAACAGGGATTCAAAAAAGACTTTGTGTTTTTCTACCATAAATAACATTCAAAGCAAATGGCCCCTAAGGTAAGATGATGGTTGTGGAATGTTTGGATGACAATATTTCCCCTTCCCTTTCAGTAATATGACATTTTCATTTTGCTAGAAAATCTAGAAAAGCTATCACCAGATGTGAGATATCTAGAGATTTCCATTCACCCAATAATGTTTGCATTTTATACATTGATACATTTGATACATTGTTGAAAAGATTTTCTAATTTCTTTGTGTGCATGAAAGAAAGAACCATTGATATTGTGGTAGCCATTCTTGTAGTGCAGTGGTACCCAAAATTTCTATGGCCCAGACCCATTTTTGGTCAAACGAACACCAGAAGGACCAAAGTTAAGGATTGCCATTCTTCACCCATTGGATAGAATCCAACCTTCTTTATTAGAGTTCAGAACAAACACAACGCGTTTCTGGCACTGATTGCCCTTCAGGCCATCGACCTCTTGATCCTCTCAGAACCCCCAATCCTTTTCCTTTCTTGTAGCCTCCTGCTCTCAACTTGGTTCCATCAAGCAGCCCATAAGAGGAACCTCTAGAGCGGAGAACCCGAACTACAACTCCCGGCACACTGAGTGAGTACTTCAAAGCATTAAACCTTTAACTCTAATAAAGAAGGTTTGATTACCTATCCAATGGGTGAAGCGCGGTAATCCTTAACTTTGGTGCTTCTGTTATTCGTTTGACACCATTGGTGGTATGGATTCTGCTGCTCTACACCACCCAGGGAGGAACCCCCTGTTATACGGTTCTGAGGCATATTCGGTAGTTGTGAATCCCTCACAACTTACCCAGGTAAGAGTCACCTCTGTGTAGACTTTATGACTACATCACCTAACAATATTTCACCATATACAGCTCGGTGCTGTTTTTGCTTTTGTTTTCACCCATTTTTGGTCAAGACTTTTGTTTGGACAAAAACTACAAGAGCCAATGTCTCTTGGATCTTTCCAGCAGGAAGGTGGGTAGACTCTTCTCGATTGGCTCCAGCATTGGCACATACTGGCATAGGCAGCTGGCAAGGTGAGATATGAGTTCATTTTGTCATATCTGTTGGCACTATCGAATTCTTATGTGTATTGCTGAGATACCAACATGGCAGTTGATAGAAGCGTCCTGCCCCATCCATCTGCAGCCATATTGAAACAATTCAGATATCTGTGAGTGGATCTTGACGACCTGGATGTCTTTCCACAACCGCTACCCTCGAGGATTAAGCCCCAGACTTTGGGAAACTCATTTTTTCTGCAGTGTGTGGATGGGATTAGCCAGAATCCCATCCACTTTGCACATAAAGTAAAACGTAGCATTTCTTTCGCAACATGGGACCCCAACCTAAAAGTCGAACCTGGGTAAATCTGAATACCTTTACTCTATTTTAATAATAACCTAATAAATGCTAAACTCATACAAACAAAAGCATTACAGTGAAGATTTTATCTGAAAATTAAGTAAAAACAAAAATCTCAGGTTTTATGAAAATGTAATTTTGTGTATACAACACAGTGGATTATGCAATTTCTGTAATTAATAACAGAGCAAACATCAAATTGCATGTGTGAATTCTGAGCAGAGTGTTAGAAATGTTTATTAAGTGGATTATAGAAAATAAATTCAGTGTTTATAAAATTAAAAGAGTAATTTGGGACCCAAACGACTGTTGTGCAATATCCACCAAATGCTGCTTCTATTTCCACACATTTTATTACTTTACAAATATATTTGCTATAGAAACTTATTACTGGTTTCCACTTACTCATGTCTGCCAGATACATTGCACGCTCCTGAGATGACTATTAAGTTAGTGCTCGAGTCCTTAAATAACATTTTATGTGGAATATTAAATATTTTAACCCCTTAAAGGATACCTCTAATTCTAGCAGACATTAGCAGCAATTATTTGTTAATTAAATAAAAAATAGTAAAAAGTTTGATTTGGCCGCTGCGCAGAATTTTCCAAAAAGATTTGATTCAATCCGAATTAATTCGCGGCAAATTACGTTAAAAAAACAGCTATCTCCTGTCTGCAGAGAGCCTGTATAGTGGTGTATCTGCTAAGGATGCCAAGCTACCCGATAGTTTACAAGATACCATAGCAATGGGGCCTAGCGCGAAGTATCCAGCCTCACTGTCTCGCTAGATTCCCCACAGTAAGACATCTCACAAAGGTATCAAGCTCGCTATCCCCTACATCTCAATCCCATACGGCTTACCAAATCCACCAAACATGGACTATAGCTGGA